>NC_057802.1:28638648-28938648 GCF_018294505.1 Triticum aestivum
ATAACTTCAACACGAGGGGGGGTCGATATACCCCCTCCTCGATAACATTATTTTCCCGTGTATGTATGTCGTCGTTGTCGATATAAAACCCCCTCCCAATAACTTCAACACGTGGGGGGGGGGGCGGTCGATATATACCCCTCCCCGATAACATTATTTTCCCGTGTATGTATGTCATCGTTGTCGATATATATAACTCCCTCCCAGATAACTTCGACATGATGGACGGTCGATATGTATACCCCCTCTCGACCGTGATAACGTATACCACGGGAGCACCCCCCGGCCCTCTTGCTCGACCAAAACTCTCGAGGACACCCAAACCCTAGAAAAAAACGATGTCGGTCTCCTACCCCTCCCGCCGCGCCCCTACCCTTGAAGCGTTGCCTAGGCCACCCCAAACCCGGAATAAGCTAGGTCTACGTTTGCACTAATATATCCACCTGCTGCCATGTTTGTGTAATAATTGCCATGTTGTAATATTTGCAGAAACAATGGAGCACGGACGAGATGAGCAAGCAGAAGATGTGTTGGGGGACATAATCTTAGCCGGAGGTGATATCTTGTCGTATCTTAACGACAATGATGGTCTGGAAGAACAGGGTGAAGAAGCAGGCTGCGGTGATCGAAGAGTGGAGAAGGAAAGACATGATTGTGATGGCTCCGGTGACCCAATGCTGGTGCAAGAAGGAGCCCGTGGTGACGGCTCCGGTGACCGAATAGAGTCCGGCCAGGTAAATATATTAGATAAGCCTGTGCTGACTAGCTAATTGATGCATTCATTGTTTTGGTATGTACACATATTAATTAACACTCGTCTTTCTTCTTTTTTCTAGCCCTCCGGATCGAGCACAACTGCGGTAAAGAGATGAGGCCCGAAGAGAAAGTTGTGCTCGGATGAAAGGTTTGAGATCACAGCAATCGCGCGCGACGGCCAACCGATTGAACCCCTCCGGACAAAGGATGCTTTTGCTGCTCAGTGCGGGGTTCTAGTTAGGGACAAGATCCCGATCAGCATCCACCAATGGTATAAGCCTAAGAAGGAAGACCCTGAGGTGTCTTATGTCAATGATATGCAGAAAGATGATCTTTGGACTGAGCTGAAGGAAAATTTCACCCTACCGCCAGAGGAGGATCCGGAGAAGCCAGTTATAGAGCAATTAATCAAGTCTCATGCTCTTAAGAAGATGGCAGACCTATTCAGGAGGTGGAAGAATGAGCTAAAAACTTTTGTCGACAAAGAAGAGACACCAGAATTCGTTGGCCGGTATGAGAAGATCAGAGATCACTGGCCCGCATTTGTGGCCCACAAGACATCAGAAAAGAGTAAGAAGATGTCAGCGACAAACAAGCAGAATGCTGCGAAGAAGAAGCTTCACCATCGCACGGGGTCAGGTGGCTACCTCAAAGCCCGGCCTAAGTGGGCCAAGTCTGAGAGGGATCTGCTTGATAAAGGGATCAAACCAGAGACAATGAACTGGCCAGACCGTTGCCGGACTTGGTTCTTCGGGGCTGGCGGAACCTTGGACCCTGTATCAGGGAGGTGTCGTTGGACGGACGAGCAACTTGCAATACCCGTCAAGAAGCTTAAGCACTATATCGATGCAGCGCAGCAAGGGACGTTCGTTCCAGACAGAGAGAACGACGAGCTCACAATGGCCCTCGGGAATCCTAAGCACCCTGGACGGACACGAGGCACGCCAAGCTCCGTTCCGTGGAAGGCTGGTTTTCCGGACGCGGGCGGTTACGAAACCCAGGAGAGGAGGAAAAAAGTGGAGCAGATCCAAATTCAGCGTCTGCACGAAAGGGTTCAAGTGCTAGAGGAACAAGACGGCAATAGAGATGCCGAAACTGCCCCCGAAGCTACACCACCATCTCAGCGTAGAAGCAGCGTGGCTTCCACCGAGCTGCCTCAGCTGGAGCATGCGACTACTCCTAGCTACCCCGTGGATGCTATCACAGAATCTCAACATTGCCACCTTATGGCGGAATGGCAGAACTTGAAATTCAATGCGGCTGTTGGCTCTGTTTTACCTACTGAACCCGGCGCAACCTACCACTGCCGGCCGATTCCAGAAGGATATGCTAGGGTGATGGTGGATGAAATAACGGAGGGATTTGAGGACCTCCAGCTTGACCACCCTACCGGTGAAGGGGAGATTCGGCTGGGTTTAGCTCTGAAGACTCCATGCCTATGGCGGAAGGAGCTCATCAAGCTTCCGAACTGGACGGCTCCGGCGAGTAAGGGCACTCCGCCTCCTCCTCCGCCTCCTCCTCCGGTGAGTGATCAGGGCACTCAGCCTCCTTCTTCGGCGCGTGGCGGCACTCCGCCTCCTTCTCTGCCAGCGCCGGCGCGCCAGAGCAGCCAGCCTCCTCCTTCTCCGCCTCTTCAGCAAGGGCGAAAGAGACCCGCCGCCGCTGCGGCTGCTCCGGCGCGTCATAGTCCTTCTCCTCCGCCTCGTAAGCAAGGAAAGAAGACAGCCGCAGCCACTCCGTCTGCTGCCGGCGTCTAGCAGTACAGCTGCCAGAGGCGGGAGGCAATACAGATTCGGTCCTTCTCTGAAGACTCCAGAGAAGTTACCATATGAGAGGACCGAGGAGGAGAACGCGAAGATCGTGCGAGCCGAAGTGAAGAACTTCTTTGAAGGGGTCAAAGCAAAGAAACATCCACCTCCGGAGGAGAAGGTAGATCCGGTGAAAGCAAAGCGCACTCTGGCTGCCCTGACAAAACCACCAAAGTCTCCGCCAAGAGGCAACTATGAGCGCGTTCTTGGAAAGGCATATGCCGAAGCGGAGCGGTCGGGAAGTACTGTCAGTGATAAAAGGATGAAAGAACGACGAGCTGGGAAAAAAATTGCCCAGCTCGGCGAACAAGCGAACCAATCGTGCCCCCCGCTCAAGGTGTCAAAAGACATCGTCGCTAATGATCCGGGTATGGTGGCCGGTTATAGCAATCTTGGAGATTACCTACCCGACGATGTACATTATGAAATCATGGAGGTGGATGACCATAAATACCATTACGGGAAGCCTCTCGTCAAAGATGTCAGATCTCTAAGCACGATGATGCGAAGACTACATGATTGGTACATGAAAACCTGCAGAGAGTCTGATGGGATGAGTACTTTGACGCTGAGAGTTAAACCGGAGCATGACCTCGTTGGAATTGAACTGCTGAATGTTCCATTTGAGGATTTCTTCCAGTTTTACAATCAAAAGTCCCTCGATAAAACAACGATCACTTGCTACTGTCTGTAAGTAGTACTACTTCTGTCATTAAGTCTCTCTATATAGGTCAGCTCTTTCATTGCATGTATTTATACTTATCCTCACTATATTATGCAGATTGAAGATCGCCGAATTGAAGAAAAGACAAATCGGTGATATTGGGTTCATTAACACAAATCTCATAGATGCATATACGGTTGAAAAACATCCCAAAGAAGCCGAGGCCAACTTGCTACAATCGTTGGTATTAAATCAAAACAAAGATATAATACTCTTTCCTTACAACTTCAAGTGAGTGTTACTGTCTTCTGCATATTCGGTTTCCCTTATTAGTCCAGGTTATGGTAATGTAATTGATGACTTATGCATGCATGCGCAGCTTCCACTATATTCTCCTAGAGATTAAGCTTGAGCCGGGAGTTGTAACCGTCTTAGACTCGAGACGAAAAGATCCCCAGGACTATGCGAACATGACTCAAATGCTACAGAAGTAAGTTAAATCGATCATTATCCACCATATCAGCAACTTTGTTCATTTCCTGATATCAAGTAATTGTTTTCTTTGTCTGGCAGGGTTTGGAGAAAATTCACCTCAAAAGCCCCCGGACTGCCGAACCAGCTGCAATTTAGACACCCGAAAGTAAGTACTATAGTAGCATGTTCCGTGCATCTCCTAGTGATTCAAGCGCTAGTTTGATCAATACCATTTAGCATGCTTGCTTATCAGTTTGATTGACCTCTATTTCTTGTAAAGTGGTTGTGGCAGCAACCCGGGAATAATTACTGTGGATACTACGTTTGCGAGTCCATCCGCTACCATACCTGTGAGCGGGGCTACACTGAAGAACAATATGAAGTGCGTAAGCAATAATATTCACAATTTTATTTTATTACCATCATTTGTGTTGAGTTTCATTTATTCATATATATATATGTATTGACCCCCTTCTTCAAATTAGATTTTTCGGAAGCGGGATCAACTCCTAGCAAAAGATCGTATGCGAGGAATTCAAGAGGAATTGGCGGCATTCTTCCTTGACCACGTGATCGCTGAAAACGGAGAATACTATGTGGACCCTGTGTTCCTACAATATAATTAGGAGATTGTATTGTAAGAGATAATTATTGTATATATGTAGCCGGTAGTGTCGGATAGATATACGAGAACTTGTTGTTCGACCAATATCTCGGAGAAGGAGAGGTGGTCGATATCACTTCTCTCTGTATGCATATGTTCATGACGATCTTCTGTTTCCTTCATTTGATTACTAGCTAGCGTGTCTACTCCTCTCCATACGTATATAGTACGTAGCGTCGACCAAGCACGGAGATAAGAGAGGACACTTCTCTCTATTAATTAGCTAGCTAACACAATATATGAAACACCTAAATTAACCCCCCCAAAACCCCTAAACCACCCCCTTTCAAAAAAAAAACAAAAACCTCAGCTCCTGCCAGGTGCTGACGCGTGGATGCCTATTGGTCCCGGTTGGTGGCACCAACCGGGACCAAAGGCCCTCCTGCCTGGGCTCCCCGCACCGGCCACGTGGATGGCCTTTAGTCCCGGTTCGTGTAAGAACCAGGACTAAAGGGCTAGGGCATTAGTAACGACCCTTTAGTCCCGGTTCCAGAACCGGGACTAAAGGCCCTTATGAACCGGGGTAAAAGCCCCTTTTCCTACTAGTGATTGTTGCCATCGAGGATAAAAAGATGGGGTTTATATCATATTGCATGAGTTTATCCCTCTACATCATGTCATCTTTCTTAATGCGTTACTCTGTTCTTCATGAACTTAATACTCTAGATGCAGGCAGGAGTCGGTCGATGTGTGGAGTACTAGTAGTAGATGCAGAATTGTTTCGATCTACTTATCACGGACGTGATGCCTATATACATGATCATGCCTAGATAATCTCATAACTATGCGCTTTTCTATCAATTGCTTGACAGTAATTTGTTCACCCACCGTAATACTTATGCTATCTTGAGAGAAGCCACTAGTGAAACCTATGGCCCCCGGGTCTATTTTCCATCATATAAGTTTCCGATCTACTTTATTTTGCAATCTTTACTTTTCAATCTATATCATAAAAATACCAAAAATATTTATCTTATCTTATTATCTCTATCAGATCTCACTTTCGCAAGTGGCCGTGAAGGGATTGACAACCCCTTTATCGCGTTGGTTGCGAGGTTCTTGTTTGTTTGTGTAGGTACGAGGGACTTGCGTGGAGCCTCCTACTGGATTGATACCTTGGTTCTCAAAAACTAAGGGAAATACTTACGCTACTTTGCTGCATCACCCTTTCCTCTTCAAGGGAAAACAAATGCAGTGCTCAAGAGGTAGCACGGTCGTGGACCCAGCTGTCAACCTCTCAACGAACAGTACTCTTCCGATGGAAGTCGTTCGTTGACCACATTGACCACGCCGCGCCGAGAGCACCAAGGCGGTGGACGACGGCGAGGCCTAGGAAGGGAACGACGCCGAGCCGGCCGGGGAAGACGCGGCAGTGGATGCCCACGCGGAGAGGAGTACGAGGGTTAGCTGGTTCGGCTGAGGTGTGAGGCTGCCGTCGCCTGATACGTCTCCAACGTATCTATAATTTTTTATTGTTCCATGCTATTATATTACCCGTTTTGGATGTTTATGGGCTTTACTTTACACTTTAATATCATTTTTGGGACTAACCTACTAACCGGAGGCCCAGCCCGAATTGCTGTTTTTTTGCCTATTTCAGTGTTTCGAAGAAAAGGAATATCAAATGGAGTCCAAACGGAATGAAACCTTCGGGAGCGATCTTTTTGGAACAAACGCAACCTAGGAGACTTGGAGTGGACGTCAAGCAGCAGACGAGGAAGCCACGAGGCAGGAGGGCGCGCCCTAGGGGGGTGGGCACGCCCCCACCCTCGTTGTCCCCTCGTGGCTCAACTGACCTACCTCCTTCGCCTATATATACTCTCGTACCCTGAAAACATCCAGGAGCACCACGAAAAACTATTTCCACGGCCGCAACCTTCTGTATCTGCGAGATCCCATCTTGGAACCTTCGCCGGCGCTCCGCCGGAGGGGGAATCGACCACGGAGGGCCTCTACATCATCTCCAAGGCCTCTCCGATGAGTTGTGAGTAGTTTACCACAGACCTTCGGGTCCATAGTTATTAGCTAGATGGCTTCTTCTCTCTCTTTGAATCTCAATACAAAGTTCTCCTCAATCTTCTTGGAGATCTATTCGATGTAACTCTTTTTCCGATGTGTTTGTCGAGATCCGATGAATTGTGGATTTATGATCAAGTTTATCTATGAGAAATATTTGAATCTCCTCTGAATTCTTTTATGTATGGTTGGTTATCTTTGCAAGTCTCTTCGAATTATCAGTTTGGTTTGGCCTACTAGATTGATCTTTCTTGCAATGGGAGAAGTGCTTAGCTTTGGGTTCAATCTTGCGGTGTCCTTTCCCAGTAACAGCAGGGGCTGCAAGGCACGTATTGTATTGTTGCCATCGAGGATAAAAAGATGGGGTTTATATCATATTGGATGAATTTATCCCTCTACATCATGTCATCTTTCTTAATGCGTTACTCTGTTCTTCATGAACTTAATACTCTAGATGCAGGCAGGAGTCGGTTGATGTGTGGAGTAATAGTAGTAGATGCAGAATCGTTTCGATCTACTTGTCGCGGACGTGATGCCTATATACATGATCATGCCTAGATAATCTCATAACTATGCACTTTTCCATCAATTGCTCGACAGTAATTTGTTCACCCACCATAATAATTATGCTATCTTGAGAGAATCCACTAGTGAAACCTATGGCACCCGGGTCTATCTTTTATCAAATAAGTTTCCCATCTACTTTTATTTGCATCTTTACTTTCCAATCTATATCATAAAAATACCAAAAATATTTATCTTATCTTATTATCTCTATCGGATCTCACTTTTGCAAGTTACTGTGAAGGGATTGACAACCCCTTTATCGCGTTGGTTGCGAGGTTCTTGTTTTTTTTGTGTAGGTACGAGGGACTTTTGAGGAGCCTCCTACTGGATTGATACCTTGGTTCTCAAAAACTGAGGGAAATACTTACGCTACTTTGCTGCATCACCCTTTCCTCTTCAAGGGAAAACCAACGCAGTGCTCAAGAGGTAGCAAGAAGGATTTCTGGCGCCGTTGCCGAGGAGGTCTTCGCTCAAGTCAAGACACGAAGTACCCATCACAAACTTATCTCCCTCGCATTACATTATTTTCCATTTGCCTCTCGTTTTCCTCTCCCCCACTTCACCCTTGCCGTTTTATTCGCCCTCTCTTTTCCGTTCGCCTCTCTTTGTCGCTTGCCTCTTGTGTGCTCGTGTGTTAGATCATTTATCTTGTCGTCATGGCTAGTCCTCCTATCCTCGTTATTACTCCCGAGCATGAAGTTCTCAATTTTAAACCAAGGGGGGGAGAAAATCTAAAATATGCTTGGCATAGAATTTGCAATGCTCAAAATAGATCTACTAGGAAGCTCTCTACTTCCATTCTTCTTCGCAATTTTTATGTAAGCATTACTCCTTGGAATAGATGCATCCTTGATGCCATTACCGGAGGGGATTTCTTGGGTAGCCATACTTTTGATGCTTATAATGCTATGTTAGATTTGTTTGGCCCACCACCTCTTTTGGTTAATGAATTGTTTTAACTTTGGAATATGTGATGCAAAGGCTTGAAGTTATTGAAAATAAAGTTGCCACTGTTGAGTTGATTGAAAATTTGGATAAAAAGATCCATAACCAAATTTCCCAATATGGATCTAGGGTTGGAGTTACTTTGAATTTTTTTAAAGAGAAAGAACATATAGTTAACGAAAGAATAGATCTAGATTCGACGAGAATCAGTAAACTTGAGGATATTATTACCAACTTAGGGTCGGCCTTTTCATCCGTGAAAAATACTCCAACTCCTCCTACCAAAACTGCCAAATTTATTTATGTTCCTAAAAATAAGGGTGAATCTTCTAGTAAGGAAAATGCGGACCTCAAATCAATAAGTGTTCACCCCAATTGTCTCTCTATCAAAAAGGAACCTTTTGCTTCAAATGAATTTCTTGATTTCTTGCCTAGGAGTTTAATCATAACTAAAAAGAAAGAAACTCCTAAAAGTTATAAGTGCTCTATTGAAGAGTTGAATACCAAAGATGGCAACACTTAGATCTATTCTTGGTTTTATGCCTAGCTAGGGGCGTTAAACGATAGCGCTTGTTGGGAGGCATCCCAATTTTATTCTTGTTCCTTGCTTTTTTGCTTCTGTTTAGTAATAAATAATTCATATAGCTTATGTTTAGATGTGGTTTTATGTTTTAATTAGTGTTTGTGCCAAGTAGAACTTATAGGATAACCTACGGTGATAGTTAATTTGATTCTGCTGAAAAACAGAAACTTTTGCGCGCATGAGAATAATTTTAATAAATCACAGGAACGTGCTTTTGAGTTCATTCTTTTTGAAGTAGATCAATAGACAAATTGCCCATGTTAGGATTTTTAGAGTTCCAGAAGTATTCGAAAGTTACAGATTGCTACAGACTGTTCTGTTTTTGACAGATTCTGTTTTTCGTGTGTTGTTTGCTTATTTTGATGCATCTATGGCTAGTATCGGGGGGGGGGGGTATGAACCATATAGAAGTTGGAATACAGTAGGTTCAACACCAATATAAATAAAGAATGAGTTCATTACAGTACCTTATGTGGTGGTTTTTCTTTCTTGCACTAACGGAGCTCATGAGATTTCCTGTTGAGTTTTGTGTTGTGAAGTTTTCAAGTTTTGGGTAAAGATTCGATGGACTATGGAATAAGGAGTGGAAAGAGCCTAAGATTGGGGATGCCCATGGCACCCCAAGATAATCCAAGGACAACCAAAAGCCTAAGCTTGGGGATGCCCCGGAAGGCATCCCCTCTTTCGTCTTCGTTTATCGGTAACTTTACTTGGAGCTATATTTTTATTCACCACATGATATGTGTTTTGCTTGGAGCGTCTTGTATGATATGAGTCTTTGCTTTTTAGTTTACCACAATCATCCTTTCTGTACACACCTTTTGGGAGAGACGCACATGATTTGGAATTTATTAGAATACTCTATGTGCTTCACTTATATCTTTTGAGCTAGATAGCTTTGCTCTATGTGCTTCACTTATACTTTTTAGAGCATGGCGGTGGCTTGATTTTGTAGAAATTGTTGATCTCTCATGCTTAACTTATATTATTTTGAGAGTCTTTTAGAACAGCATGGTATTTTCTGTGGTTATAAAATTGCTCCTAGAATGATGAGCATCCAAGTTGGGTATAATAAAAACTATCATAGAAAGTGAATTGGATGCTATGATCAATTTGATGCTTGATAATTGTTTTGAGATATAGAGGTGGTGATATTAGAGTCATGCTAGTTGGGTAATTTTGAATTTAAAGAATACTTGTATTGAAGTTGGCAAGTCCGGTAGCATGCACGTATGGTAAAAGTTGTGTAACAAAATTATTGCATGGAGTGCTCTTTTGAGTGCCTTCCTTATGTGTGGAGGTTGGGGGCGCGCGATGGTTAACTCCTACCAACCTCCCCCTAGGAGCATGCGTAGTGTACTTTGCTTCGAGCGCTAATAAAACTTTTTCAATAAGTATATGAGTTCTTTATGACTAATGTGAGTCCATGGATTATACACACTCTTACCTTTCCATCATTGCTAGCCTCTTCGGTACCGTGCATTGCCCTTTCTCACCTTGAGAGTTGGTGCAAACTTCGCCGGTGCATCCAAACCCCATGATACGATACGCTCTATCACACAAAAACCTCCTTATATCTTCCTCAAAACAGACACCATACCTACCTATTATGGCATTTCCATAGCCATTCCGAGATATATTGCCATGCAACTTTCCACCGTTCCGTTTATCATGACACGCATCATCATTGTCATATTGCCTTGCATGATCATGTAGTTGACATCGTATTTGTGGTAAAGCCAGCTTTCATAATTTTTTTATACATGTCACTCTTGATTCATTGCCCATCCCGGTACACCGCCGGAGGCATTCATATTGAGTCATATCTTGTTCTAGTTTTGAGTTGTAATTCATGAGTTGTAAATAAATAGAAGTGTGATGATCATCATTATTAGAGCATTGTCCCTTACAAAAAAAAGAGAAAGGCCAAAGAAAAAAAAAAGAAAAAAAAGGCCAAATAAAAAAAGGCCCAAAAAGGGAAGAAAATAAAAAGGGGGACAATGTTACTATCCTTTTCCACACTTGTGCTTCAAAGTAGCACCATGTTCTTCATATAGAAAGTCTCTTATGTTGTCACTTTCATATACTAGTGGGAATTTTTCATTATAGAACTTGGCTTGTATATTCCAACGATGGGCTTCCTCAAATGCCCTAGGTCTTCGTGAACAAGCAAGTTGGATGCACACCCACTTAGTTTCTTTTGTTGAGCTTTCATACATTTATAGCTCTAGTGCATCCGTTGCATGGCAATCCCTACTCCTCATGTTGACATCAATTGATGGGCATCTCCATAGCCCGTTGATTAGCCTCGTCAATGTGAGACTTTCTTCTTTTTTGTCTTCTCCACACAATCTCCATTATCATATTCTATTCCACCCATAGTGCTATATCCATGGCTCACGCTCATGTATTGCGTGAGAGTTGAAAAAAGCTGAAGCGCGTTAAAAAGTATGAACCAATTGCTTGGCTGAAACCGGGGTTGTGCATGATGGGAGTATTTTGTGCGATGAAAATGAAGCATAGCCTAACTATATGATTTTGTAGGGATGAACTTTCTTTAGCCATGTTATTTTGAGAAGACATAATTGATTTGTTAGTATGCTTGAAGTATTACTATTTTTTATGTCAATATGAACATTTATCTTGAATCATTTGGATCTGAACATCCAAGCCACAATAAAGAAGATTACATTGAGAAATATGCTAGGTAGCATTCCACATCAAAAATTCTGTTTTTATCATTTACCTACTCGAGGATGAGCAGGAATTAAGCTTGGGGATGCTTGATACATCTCCAACGTATCTATAATTTTTGATTGTTCCATGCTATTATATTACCCGTTTTGGATGTTTATGGGCTTTACTTTACACTTTTATATCATTTTTGGGACTAACCTACTAACCGGAGGCCCAGCCCGAATTGCCGTTTTTTGCCTATTTCAGTGTTTCGAAGAAAATGAATATCAAACGGAGTCCAAACGGAATGAAGCCTTCAGGAGCGATCTTTTTGGAACAAACGCAATCCAGGAGACTTGGAGTGGACGTCAAGCAACAGATGAGGAAGCCACGAGGCAGGAGGGTGATACGTCCATTTTGCATCATGCTTTTATATCAATATTTATTGCATTATGGACTGTTATTACACATTATGTCACAATACTTATGGCTATTCTCTCTTATTTTACAAGGTTTATCATGAAGAGTGGGAAGGCCGGCAGCTGGAATTCTGGTTGGAAAAGGAGCAAATATTGGAAACCTATTCTACACAGCTCCAAAAATCTTGAAACTCCACGGAAGTCACTTTTGGAATTAATAAGAATTATTGAGCGAAGAAAATACCAGAGGGGGCCCACACCCTGGCCAGGAGGGTGGGGGCGCCCCCCCCTACTGGGCGCGCTCCCTATCTCCTGGGCCCCCTGGTGGCCCTCCGGTGCCCATCTTCTGCTATATGAAGGCTTTTACCCTGGAAAAAATCATAAGCAAGCTTACGGAACGAAACTCCACCGCCACGAGGCGGAACCTTGGAGGAACCAATCTAGGGCTCCGGCGGAGCCGTTCTGCCGGGGAAACTTCCCTCCGGGAGGGGGAAATCATCACCATCGTCATCACCAACGATCCTCTCATCGGGAAGGGGTCAATATCCATCAACATCTTCACTAGCACCATCTCCTCTCAAAACCCTAGTTCATCTCTTGTATCCAATCTTGTATCAAAACCACAAATTGGTACCTGTGGGTTGCGAGTAGTGTTGATTACTCCTTGTAGTTGATGCTAATTGGTTTACTTGGTGGAAGATCATATGTTCAGATCCTTAATGCATATTAATACTCCTCTGATCATGAACATGAATATGCTTTGTGAGTAGTTACGTTTGTTCCTGAGGACATGGGTGAAGTCTTGCTATTAGTAGTCATGTGAATTTGGTATCCGTTTGATATTTTGATGAGATGTATGTTGTCTTTCCTCTAGTGGTGTTATGTGAACGTCGACTACATGACACTTCACCATTATTTGGGCCTAGAGGAAGGCATTGGGAAGTAATAAGTAGATGATGGGTTGCTAGAGTGACAGAAGCTTAAACCCTAGTTTATGCGTTGCTTCGTAAGGGGCTGATTTGGATCCACTAGTTTCATGCTATGGTTAGGTTTACCTTAATACTTCTTTTGTAGTTGCAGATGCTTGCAATAGGGGTTAATCATAAGTGGGATGCTTGTCCAAGAAAGGGCAGTACCCAAGCACCGGTCCACCCACATATCAAATTATCAAAGTACCGAACGCGAATCATATGAGCATGATGAAAACTAGCTTGACGATAATTCCCATGTGTCCTCGGGAGCGCTTTTCTCATTGTAAGAAATTGTCCAGGCTTGTCCTTTGCTACAAAAAGGATTGGGCCACCTTGCTGCACTTTATTTACTTTCATTGCTTGTTACTCGTTACAAATTATCTTATCACAAAACTATCTGTTAGCTACAATTTCAGTGCTTGCAGAGAATACCTTACTGAAAACCGCTTGTCATTTCCTTCTGCTCCTCATTGGGTTCGACACTCTTACTTATCGAAAGGACTACGATAGATCCCCTATACTTGTGGGTCGTCAAGACTCTTTTCTGGCGCCGTTGCCGGGGAGTGAAGCGCCTTTGCTGAGTGGAACTTGGTAAGGAAACATTTATATAGTGTGCTGAAATTTTCTGTCACTTGTTACTATGGAAACTAATCCTTTGAGGGGCTTGTTCGGGGTATCTTTTCCCCGACCAGTAGAGCAAAGAGTTGCTCCTCAACCTACTGAACCTACTGAAAATGTTTACTTTGAGATTCCTTCGGGTATGATAGAGAAACTGCTAGCTAATCCCTTTGCAGGAGATGGAACATTGCATCCCGATTTACACCTTATCTTTGTGGATGAAGTTTGTGGATTATTTAAGCTTGCAGGTATTCCCGATGATGTTGTCAAAAGGAAGGTCTTCGCTTTATCTTTGAAGGGAGATGCATTGACATGGTATAGGCTATGTGATGATACGGGATCTTGGAACTATAAACGATTGAAGTTGGAATTTCACCAGAAGTTCTATCCTATGCATCTTGTTCATCGTGATCGTAATTACATATATAATTTCTAGCCTCGCAAAGGAGAAAGCATCGCTCAAGCTTGGGGGAGGCTTAAGTCAATGTTATATTCATGCCCCAATCATGAGCTCTCAAGAGAAATGATTATTCAAAAATTTTATGCTCGGCTTTCTCTCAATGATCGCACCATGCTCGATACTTCCTGTGCTGGTTCTTATATGCTGAAGACTACTGAATTCAAGTGGGATTTATTGGAAAGAATTAAACGCAACTCTGAAGATTGGGGTTCCGACGATGGTAAGGAGTCAGGTATAACACCTAAGTTTGATTGTGTTAAATCTTTTATGGATACCGATGCTTTTCGTGGATTTAGCGCTAAATATGGACTTGACTCTAAGATAGTAGCTTCTTTCTGTGAATCTTTTACTACTCACGTTGATCTCCCTAAGGAGAAAAGGTTTAAATATAATCCTCCCACTGAAGTAAAAGTAGTTGCACCTATTACAGTTGAAGAAAAGACTATCACTTATAATGATCCTATTGTTCCTACTACTTATCTTGAGAAACCACCTTTTCCTGTTAGGATAAAGGATCATGTTAAAACTTCAACTGTTGTTCGTAAGAGTAATACTAGAACTTATACAACCCCTGAGCAAATCAAAGTTGAACCTAGTATTTCTATGGTTAAATATCTCTTGGATGATAATATAGATGGGCATGTTATTTATTTCTGTGGTGAAATTGCTAATATTACTAGACCCGATGCTAAGATACATAGACCTGTTGTAGGCATGCCTGTTATTTCTGTTAAAATAGGAGATCATTGTTATCATGGCTTATGTGATATGGGTGCTAGTGCTAGTGCAATACCCTTTGAGTGCTAGTGTTAAAATAGGAGATCATTGTTATCATGGCTTATATAAAGAAATTATGCATGATATTGCACCCGCTGAAATGGAAGATATTGATGTTACTATTAAGCTTGCCAATAGGGATACTATTAAGCCATTTGGGATTGTTAGAGATGTTGAAGTCTTGTGTGGGAAAGTTAAATATCCTGCTGATTTTCTTGTTCTTGGTTCCCCACAAGATGACTTTTGTCCCATTATATTTGGTAGACCCTTCTTGAACACTGTTAATGCTAGGATTGATTGTGAAAAGGATATTGTTACAATTGGCTTAGGGGATATGTCTCATGAGTTTAATTTTGCTAAGTTTCGTAGACAACCCCGTGATAAAGCATCACCTAGCAAGGATGAAATTATTGGTCTTGCTTCTATTGCCGTGCCTCCTACTGATCCGTTAGAACAATATTTGCTAGACCATGAAAATGATATGTTTATAAATGAAAGAAGGGAAATAGATGAAGTATTCCTTAAACAGGGTCCTATTCTGAAACACAACTTACCTGTTGAAATCCTAGGGGACCCCCCTCCACCCAAGGGTGATCCCGTGTTTGAGCTTAAACCTTTACCTGATAATCTTAAATATGCTGATCTTGATGAAAAGAAGATATATCCTGTTATTATTAGTGCTAACCTTTCAGAGAAAGAAGAGGAAAGATTATTGAAAACTCTGAAGAAGCACCATGCTGCTATTGGATATACTCTGGATGATCTTAAGGGCATTAGTCCCACCCTATGTCAACACAAAATTAAATTGGAGAAAGATGCCAAACCAGTTAGAGATCCTCAACGATGGTTAAATCCTAAGATGAAAGAAGTGGTAAGAAAGGAGATACTAAAGCTCCTTGAGGCAGGTATAATTTATCCCGTTGCTGATAGTGATTGGGTAAGCCCTGTCCATTGCATTCCCAAAAAGGGAGGTATTACTGTTGTTCCTAATGATAAAGATGAATTGATCTCGCAAAGAATTATTACAGGTTATAGGATGGTAATTGATTTCCGTAAATTAAATAAAGCTACTAAGAAAGATCATTACCCTTTACCTTTTATTGATCAAATGCTAGAAAGACTATCCAAACACACACATTTCTGCTTTCTAGATGGTTATTCTGGTTTCTCTCAAATACCTGTGTCAGCGGAGGATCAATCAAAAACTACTTTTACTTGCCCTTTCGGTACTTTTGCTTATAGACGTATGCCTTTTGGTTTATGTAATGCACCTGCTACCTTTCAAAGATGCATGATGGCTATATTCTCTGACTTTTGTGAAAAGATTTGTGAGGTATTCATGGATGACTTCTCCGTTTATGGATCCTCTTTTGATGATTGCTTAAGCAACCTTGATCGAGTTTTGCAGAGATGTGAAGACACTAGTCTCGTCTTGAATTGGGAAAAGTGCCACTTTATGGTTAATGAAGGCATTGTCTTGGGGCATAAGATTTCTGAGAGAGGTATTGAAGTTGATAGAGCTAAAGTTGATGCTATTGAAAAGATGCCATGTCCCAAGGACATAAAAGGTATAAGAAGTTTCCTTGGTCATGCCGGTTTTTATAGGAGGTTCATTAAGGACTTTTCTAAAATCTCTAGGCCTCTGACTAATTTATTGCAAAAAGATATTCCTTTTATCTTTGATGATGATTGTGTAGAAGCATTTGAAATACTTAAGAAAGCTTTGATCACTGCACCTATTGTTCAGCCACTTGATTGGAATTTACCCTTTGAAATTATGTGTGATGCTAGTGATTATGCTGTAGGTGCTGTTCTAGGGCAAAGAGTTGATAAGAAATTGAATGTTATCCAGTATGCTAGTAAAACTCTTGATACCGCCCAAAGAAATTATGCTACTACTGAAAAAGAATTCTTAGCAGTCGTATTTGCATGTGATAAGTTCAGACCTTATATTGTTGATTCTAAAGTTACTATTCACACTTATCATGCTGCTATTAAATATCTTATGGAAAAGAAAGATGCTAAGCCTAGACTTATTAGATGGGTTCTCTTGCTACAAGAATTTGATTTGCATATTATTGATAGAAAGGGAGCTGAGAACCCCGTTGCAGCAAGTTGTCTTGGTTAGAGAATGTTCTTGATGACCCACTACCTATTGATGATAGCTTTCCTGATGAACAATTAGCGGTCATTAATGCTTCTCGTACTGCTCCTTGGTATGCTGATTATGCTAATTACATTGTTGCTAAATTTATACCACCTAGTTTCACATACCAGCAAAAGAAAAAGTTCTTTTATGATTTAAGACATTACTTCTGGGATGACCCACACCTTTATAAAGAAGGAGTAGATGTTGTTATTAGACATTGTGTACCTGAGCATGAACAGGAACAAATCCTACGCAAGTGTCACTCCGAACCATATGGAGGACACCACGCTGCAGATAGAACTGCACACAAGGTATTGAAATCCGGGTTTTATTGGCCTACTCTCTTCAAAGATGCTCGTAAGTTTGTCTTGTCTTGCGATGAATGTCAGAGAATTGGTAATATTAGTAGAAGTCAAGAAATGCCTATGAATTATTCTCTTGTTATTGAACCATTTGATGTTTGGGGCTTTGATTATATGGGACCTTTTCCTGCCTCTAATGGATACACACATATTTTAGTTGCTGTTGATTACGTTACTAAGTGGGTAGAAGCTATTCAACTAGTAGTGCTGATCATAACACCTCTATTAAGATGCTTAAAGAAGTTATTTTTCCGAGGTTTGGAGTCCCTAGATATCTTATGACAGATGGTGGTTCACATTTTATTCATGGTGATTTCCGTAAGATGCTTGCTAAGTATGATGTTAATCATAGAATTGCATCCCCTTATCACCCACAGTCTAGCGGTCAAGTAGAGTTGAGCAATAGAGAGCTCAAATTAATTTTGCAAAATACTGTGAATAGATCTAGAAAGAATTGGTCCAAGAAACTTGATGATGCATTATGGGCCTATAGAACTGCATATAAAAATCCTATGGGTATGTCTCCGTATAGGATGGTTTATGGGAAAGCATGTCACTTACCTCTCGAACTTGAACATAAGGCATATTGGGCTATTAAAGAGCTCAACTATGACTTCAAACTTGCCGGTGAGAAGAGGTTATTTGATATTAGCTCACTTGATGAATGGAGAACCCAAGTCTATGAGAATGCCAAGCTGTTCAAGGAAAAAGTTAAAAGATGGCATGACAAAAGGATACAAAAGCGAGAATTTAACGTAGGTGATTATGTGTTGCTATTCAACTCTCGTTTAAGATTTTTTGCAGGAAAACTTCTCTCTAAGTGGGAAGGTCCTTACGTTATCGAGGAGGTCTATCGTTCCGGTGCCATAAAAATCAACAACTTCGAAGGCACAAGTCCGAGGGTGGTGAACGGTCAAAGAATCAAACATTATATCTCAGGTAATCCTATCAATGTTGAAACTAATATTATTGAGACCGTAACCCCGGAGGAATACATAAGGGACACTTTCCAGAATGTTTCAGACTCCGAAAAGGAATAGGTATGTGGTACGGTAAGTAAACCGACTCCAAAACAATTCTAATGGAAATTTTCCTCCGTTTTGGAATATTTAAGAATTTTGGAAAGCAAGAAGTAATCCGGGAAGGACACGAGGCCTCCACAAGGGTGGAGGGCGCGCCCACCCTTACTGGGCGCGCCCCCTGTCTCGTGGACACCTCGTGTGCCTCCCGGACTCTGTTTTCTTGCACGTTACTTCTTTTGGTCGGTAAAAATTCATTATATAATCTCCCGAAGGTTTTGACCACCGTATTACGCAAAAATCCTCTGTTTCCTTTTGAGCTGTTTCTGTCGCAGATTTAGAGCAAGATGTCTTCTCAAGAGTCGGTCGGGGAGAGTCGAATGTCTCACCCGGCGCCCGGTCCAGGAGCAAACAACGATGCTTATCACTTTGGACCATCAACGGAAGATGAGATGGAGGCCGACTTGAAAAGGATAGATGCCATGGAGGAGGATCAAGAAGTTACCTCTCGCTTTCAAGCAAGATTCATGATGGGGGAACTACAGAGCACAGCTATTCCAAACTCGGTTATCCCTTCCAATGTTAAATTTCTTTCTTATGAAAATATGAAAAAGAGCGTCACTTGTTCTCCAGAAGGTATGCAGCATCCTTGGGTAAAGGGAGCTTTAGCCGTTACGGGCAAGCTCCACAAGGAAAATATGGACCTCAAACAACAAGTCAATAAGCTCGAGGAGGAGAATTGTATCCTGAGGGGCATCATCGCCAAGAATATCACAACCCCAACTCTAAAGAAGGAGACATAATCACATGGGTATGGGCACTCCCCTTGGTAACTGCCAAGCTTGGGGGAGGTGCCCCGGTATCGTATCACCATCACACTCATATATTTACCGTTTTACTTAGTTTGATCCTTTTAGTAATATCTTGATCTAGTAGATTGAAGTTTTGGTATGAATTAGTTTTGAGTTTTTCTTTGTGATCCCTTTTATGTAATCGAGTTCGTGAGCTATCTATAATAAAGATTAGTGTTGAGTCAAGGGCTTTGCTATCTTTCTATGATCATGAGAATATAGAAAGAATAAAAAGAATAAAAGAGTTCATATTGATCTTATGGATAGTAATGACTTCACATATAAAGAGTATGAGGCATAAAAGTTGTTGAGAGTTGACAAACGTAGTTCTGGTCATTGTTGCAATTAATAGGAAGTAATAAGGAAAGAGAGGTTTTCACATATAAATATACTATCTTGGACCTCTTTTATGATTGTGAGCACTCATTAAGTATGACATGCTAAGGAGTTGATGTTGGACAAGGAAGACAACATAATGGTTTATGCTTTCTCACATCTTAGTTAAAGTATATTGTCATGGATCTCTCGAACATGTTGAGCTTGCCTTTCCCCCTCATGCTAGCCAAATTCCTTGCACCAAGTAGAGATACTACTTGTGCTTCCAAATATCCTTAAACCCAGTTTTGCCATGAGAGTCCACCATACCTACCTATGGATTGAGTAAGATCCTTCAAGTAAGTTGCCATGTTGCAAGCAATAAAAAAATTGCTCTCTAAATATGTATGACTTATTAGTGCGGAGAAAATAAGCTTTATACGATCGTGTGATATGGAAGTAATAAAAGCGACGGACTGCATAATAAAGGTTCATATCACAAGTGGCAATATAAAGTGATGTTCTTTTGCATTAAGATTTTGTGCATCCAACCCTAAAAGCACATGAAAACCTCTGCTTCCCTCTGCGAAGGGCCTATCTTTTACTTTATGTCTTTACTTTATGCAAGAGTCAAGGTGATCTTCACCTTTCCCTTTTTCATTTTACCCCTTTGGAAAGCACCTCGTGTTGGAAAGATCCTGATACATATATCCAATTGGATGTAAGTTAGGATGAACTATTATTGTTGACATCACCCAAAGGTGAATATGTTGGGAGGCAATACAATAAGCCCCTATCTTTCTCAGTGTCCGATTAAAACTTCATAACCATAAGTATTGCGTGAGTGTTAGCAATTGTAGAAGACTATATGATAGTTGAGTATGTGGACTTGCTGAAACGCTCTATTCTTGACTCTTTCTGATGTTACGATAAATTGCGATTGCTTCAATGACTGAGATTATAGTTTGTTAGTTCCCAATAAAGTTTATGATCCATACTTGACATTGTGAATAGATTGTTACTTGAGCATAAGAAATCATATGACAAAATCTATATATGTTGCTGTTATAAGAATGATCATGATGCCATCATGTCCGTATTTTATTTTTATCGACACCTCTATCTCTAAACATGTGGATATATTTTTCGATTTCGGCTTCCACTTGAGGACAAGCGAGGTCTAAGCTTGGGGGAGTTGATACGTCCATTTTGCATCATGCTTTTATATCAATATTTATTGCATTATGGGCTGTTATTACACATTACATCACAATACTTATGGCTATTCTCTCTTATTTTACAAGGTTTATCATGAAGAGGGGGAATGCCGGCAGCTGGAATTCTAGCTGGAAAAGGAGCAAATATTGGAAACCTATTCTGCACAGCTCCAAAAATCCTGAAACTCCACGGAACTCACTTTTGGAATTAATAAGAATTATTGAGCGAAGAAAATACCAGAGGGGGCCCACACCCTGGCCAGCAGGGGGATACGTCCATTTTGCATCATGCTTTTATATCAACATTTATTGCATTATGGGCTGTTATTACACATTATGTCATAATACTTATGGCTATTCTCTCTTATTTTACAAGGTTTATCATGAAGAGTGGGAATCTGGCAGCTGGAATTCTGGCTGGAAAAGGAGCAAATATTGGAAACCTATTCTGCACGGCTCCAAAAATCCTGAAACTCCACGGAAGTCACTTTTGGAATTAATAAGAATTATTGAGCGAAGAAAATACCAGAGGGGGCCCACACCCTGGCGAGGAGGGTGGGGGCGCCCCCCTACTGGGCGCGCCCCTGTCTCCTGGGCCCCCTGGTGGCCCTCCGGTGCCCATCTTCTTCTATATGAAGGCTTTTACCCTGGAAAAGATCATAAGCAAGCTTACGGAACGAAACTCCGTCGCCACAAGGCGGAACCTTGGCGGAACCAATCTAGGGCTCCGGCGGAGCTGTTCTGCCGGCGAAACTTCCCTCCGGGAGGGGGAAATCATCACCATCGTCATCACCAACGATCCTCTCATCGGGAGGGGGTCAATATCCATCAACATCTTCACTAGCACCATCTCCTCTCAAAACCCTAGTTCATCTCTTGTATCCAATCTTGTATCAAAACCACAAATTGGTACCTGTGGGTTGCGAGTAGTGTTGATTACTCCTTGTAGTTGATGCTAATTGGTTTACTTGGTGGAAGATCATATGTTCAGATCCTTAATGCATATTAATACTCCTCTGATCATGAACATGAATATGCTTTGTGAGTAGTTACGTTTGTTCCTGAGGACATGGGTGAAGTCTTGCTATTAGTAGTCATGTGAATTTGGTATCCGTTTGATATTTTGATGAGATGTATGTTGTCTTTCCTCTAGTGGTGTTATGTGAACGTCGACTACATGACACTTCACCATTATTTGGGCCTAGAGGAAGGCATTGGGAAGTAATACGTAGATGATGGGTTGCTAGAGTGACAGAAGCTTAAACCCTAGTTTATGCGTTGCTTCGTAAGGGGCTGATTTGGATCCACTAGTTTCATGCTATGGTTAGGTTTACCTTAATACTTCTTTTGTAGTTGCAGATGCTTGCAATAGGGGTTAATCATAAGTGGGATGCTTGTCCAAGAAAGGGCAGTACCCAAGCACCGGTCCACCCACATATCAAATTATCAAAGTACCGAACGCGAATCATATGAGCGTGATGAAAACTAGCTTGACGATAATTCCCATGTGTCCTCGGGAGCGCTTTTCTCATTATAAGAAATTGTCCAGGCTTGTCCTTTGCTACAAAAAGGATTGGGCCACCTTGCTGCACTTTATTTACTTTCATTGCTTGTTACTCGTTACAAATTATCTTATCACAAAACTATCTGTTAGCTACAATTTCAGTGCTTGCAGAGAATACCTTACTGAAAACCGTTTGTCATTTCCTTCTGCTCCTCGTTGGGTTCGACACTCTTACTTGTCGAAAGGACTACGATAGATCCCCTATACTTGTGGGTCATCAGAGGGCGCGCCCCCCACCCTCGTGGGCCCCTCGTGGCTCAACCGACCTACCTCCTTCGCCTATATATACCCTCGTGGCTTTACTTTACACTTTTATATCATTTTTGGGACTAACCTACTAACTGGAGGCCCAGCCCGAATTGCTGTTTTTTTGCCCATTTTAGTGTTTCGAAGAAAAGGAATATCAAACGGAGTCCAAACGGGATGAAACCTTCGGGAGCGATCTTTTCAGAACAAATGCAAACCTGGAGACTTGGAGTGGACGTCAAGCAACAAATGAGGCAACCATGAGGGTTCCCGGCGCGCCGCCTGGGGGTGGGCGCGCCCCCCACCCTCGTGGGCCCCTCGAGCATCAACCGACCTACTTCTCCCTCCTATATATACTCCCGTACCCTGAAAACATCAGAGGCGACCACGAAAACCTAAATCCATCGCTGCAACCTTCTGTATCCGGGAGATCCCATCTTGGAGCCTTCGTCGGCGCTCCGCCGGAGGGGGAATCGACCGCGGAGGCCTCTACATCATCTCCAAGGCCTCTCCTATGAGTTGTGAGTAGTTCACCACAGACCTTTGGGTCCATAGTTATTAGCTAGATGGCTTCTTCTCTCTCTTTGAATCTCAATACAAAGTTTTCCTCGATCTTCTTGGAGATCTATTCAATGTAACTCTTTTTGCGGTGTGTTTGTCGAGATCCGATGAATTGTGGGTTTATGATCAAGTTTATCTATGAGAAATATTTGAATCTCCTCTGAATTCTTCTATGTGTGATTAAGGTATCTTTGCAAGTCTCTTCGAATTATCAGTTTGGTTTGGCCTACTAGATTGATCTTTCTTGCAATGGGAGAAGTGCTTAGCTTTGGGTTCAATCTTGCGGTGTCCTTTCCCAGTGACAGCAGGGGCAGCAAGGCACGTATTGTATTGTTGCCATCGAGGATAAAAAGATGGGGTTTATATCATATTGCATGAGTTTATCCCTCTACATCATGTTATCTTTCTTAATGCGTTATTCTGTTCTTCATGAACTTAATACTCTGGATGCAGGCAGGAGTCGGTCGATGTGTGGAGTAATAGTAGTAGATGCAGGCAAGAGTCGATCTACTTTTTACGGGCGTGATGCCTATATACATGATCATGCCTAGATAATCTCATAACTATTCTCTTTTCTATCAATTGCTCGACAGTAATTTGTTCAACCACCGTAATACTTATGCTATCTTGAGAGAATCCACTAGTGAAACCTATGGCCCCCGGGTCTATCTTTTATCATATAAGTTTTCCATCTACTTTTATTTGCATCTTTACTTTTCCATCTATATCACAAAAATACCAAAAATATTTATCTTATCTTATTATCTCTATCAGATCTCACTTTCGCAAGTGGCCGTGAAGGGATTGACAACCCCTTTATTGCGTTGGTTGCGAGGTTCTTGTTTGTTTGTGTAGGTGCGTGGGACTTTTGAGGAGCCTCCTACTGGATTGATACCTGGGTTCTCAAAAACTGAGGGAAATACTTACGCTACTTTGCTACATCACCCTTTCCTCTTCAAGGAAAACCAACGCAATCTCAAGACGTAGCAGTCCTTGCACTTTGGGCACTGCAAATGGAACACACTAGATTCAGTAGGAAGAAAAATGCATCAACGACGGTGGCTGCCATCCTAGGAGTACCCGCGGCCAAGGGACTTGGATTTATCGGGGATGGATGAAGAATTCGTACCAGGTTCTCCATGAGAAAACCCTATGCAATCGCCGAGCGGGGGTTTTCTCTGAACAAGCAGACGAGGGAGAAGGGGATTCAGGCCCAGTGAAATATTGCCGCTTCGTCCGTCCAGCTTACTGCTAAAGCTGGAAAGGTGGGGTTTTTTGTGATTTGACGGCTCATTGGGCATTACTGCGGCGCTACGACCGGGGTGTGTCTACCGTGCAGTTGTGCACTCTAATTTGGTGCATATGGCACGTGGACCCCGTTGCCGGATGCCCCACATATCAGCGAAAGGAAGTAGAAAGACAGGAGTAACTAGTTACACATAAATATATTTTTGGCAGAGAGATACTCCCTCTGTAAAGAAATATAAAGATCTTTTATATCACAACTTTATAAATAAGAAAAATCAAGGGGAATATATATAAAATATATATTTATAAAAAACATAGTTTTTTAACACGGTATAGACGAGTTGGTGATGATGGTGTGCCTGCCATCCTGCAATATAGGCCGTCTGATTTATATCTGACAGATAGGAAGGAAACTATGGCAATTTTGCAAAAAGGTACCCACACACCTCTCCACATTTGCAAATAAGGCCTTCCCTCGTTCATCCTTTTCTCTCACAAGATAAAATACTCATACAAATGCATCTTGATGTTACGTGCGACGCACGGGCATTATGGGGGTTCAGCTGAGAAATACTCAGACATGCTCACGGTTCTGGACTTTGGGCCACAGGCCGGTGGGCCTGCATGTTTGGGGGCCCATGTGTTCTACCTCAGCGCTTTTCATATTGCAAGCGGTCGGTACAGCGCTGGTTTTAGATGCTGTCGCAAGGCGAATACACAAAATTGAATAAAGCATGGCAGATGTTGGACTGAAATCAAACGACAGTTCCTAACAAGCAATCAGAGTTGCAATTCTATTACGATACTGTCGTACTACTTATACACACAGGACACTTGTTTCACCATGCCAGAGTATTACATCAAAATCTCTCGGAGGATAGATCAGTTCGGCAGTTTCGTGCTGCTACTGAAGAATTTCAAAGTTGATTTGGACCAGCTCTCCTTGCCGAGAAAGTTCGATTTTGACATCATCCCCTACCGCAAGATATGATTTAGATTTGAACCTTCACCATCTTTTAGCATCAATCATCATGCGACCATCCTTTGTACTTACGATATATTGAGCAGGTTCATTCACACCAAGGCTGCGCATGGTAAGAGAAACTTGGCCACGGTCGCCCGGATTGTTGAACGACTCCCTCGTTGCTCTAGGAATTCTCTGTTTGCAAACAAGAAGACATACACAAACAGTTAGATCAACACAGTGAATCATGTGAAACAACATGGAAAGAAAAAAGAACGAAGCACTTGGGCGGCCAATGCTTACCAAGAAGGCGGACATGTCAGTTTTTGTAAGGACTTTGGTATATGAAGTGCGAACTGCAGCCCAGTCTGTTGCCGGTGCAACTGCTGGTTCCATTGCCGCTACACGGGCCGGAGCAGATGCAAGTGCAAGTGTTGGTGCAAGTGCCGAAGCCGTTGCTGGTGCCCGTGCCGGTGCGACTGGTAGTGCCGCTGCTACTGCCGGAGATGGTGCTCCTTGTAGAGCTGGTGCCGGTGTCGGAGCAGGTGCCGGTGTCGATGCCCGATCCTCTGGTAGATCAGCCTGATCCGCTGACGCGGTCGGTGCCCAATACTCAGCTGGATCAGACTGAGCTGCTGCCGCTGTTAGTGCAAGAGAAACTGCCGGTGCTCGATCCGTTGCTGAAGGTGGTACCGATGTGCGAGACAGCGGCGATCGTGTCTGATATGCTATGATCACCTTTCTAACTTGACTAGGCTCCGTGACCGTGATCCAGTCTTTTTCTTCATTTCTTTTAAACGCAAGAAGGACTAATTGTGGCGTGTTTGTTAAACCAAACTGTAGTTCATCATAGGGATTCAGCTTGTACTCAGACAACAGACTGATCCAATTTTTCCACTAATATAAGTGATGGACAGTGCCTTCGTCACGACATAATAAGTGAAACCTGCAAAAATATCCATCGTAGAGCAAACCAAACGGTTTATTCTGTGATGAATGTCACATGGCAAAACCTGCATCGTAAAATTGCAGCAAAAGAAAGAAAACATGACATTAAATCAATAAGATCTAGACAGTAAATCAATAAGATTTACTTGATGTGACACGAGTGAATCCTTACCAGGAAATCACAATGTTGAAGTACTAAACAGAAGATTGGTCGTCCAACTACGCGTGGCATGCAGGCCCCCCGCCTACTCCCACAACCAGGACAGTCCAAAGGTCGTGACAAATCGTATGGACCGAACATCTATGGGACTGGAAATCCTGGTGGATGCGATAAACCCTACAATGCATACAGATATTGGAGTGTAACCATAATTGATAAACTGTCCTCGCAAAAAAGATGATCTGGATACTTCAAAATATACAGACTAAATTGAGTGGATAGACATTAACATAGACTGTTCTCAGGACTCACCACACACCAAAAGCGGTAGTACTAAACAATACAGGGTTCACAAACACAAATCAAGTATTGAACAATAGTACTTACTACAGACAAGCAAAGTTGCACTAATTAAACTCTGCAGACTATTTCTTGCCACCGACCTACGGGATGAACCCCGCATTACTGACTAGGCCATGGACTTCGTGAGAGTTGTCTACCGGCACCATCACCATCTCCTCAACTTTGGAGAACCTAACAGAGTGGTGTTTCCACTCATAAACATGACGATGAAGACAGGCCGCATCAGATTTGTCGGGAAGCTTTACAAGAACCACACCCTTCGTAATCGAAGGCATATCCAGGAAATTATTGTTGTCAAGTACAGCCTCGAGAACACGCCCGACAACAATGCTACAGGAAAACACTAGTTCAGGACACGTGGCGACAAGGACACATCAGCTGGATAGTTTAGCAGTAGAACTCATCCTCAGGTCTTCCAGTTCACACGGCATGACTTTGAGAACTTCATCTCCACCGCGGACCTAGTTCTAATTCAAACAGAAACCAAATATTTTATTACTACCTCCGTTTAGAAATATAAGATGATTCTCGATATTTTACTCCATATATGACTACATATACGCACAGAAATGAGTGAACAAAGACACTAGAACATGTCTTCAAAGGCATGAGAGCAGAGGGATTACTTGCAATATCCATAACACAAGTTACTGATGCAGATATACCCTCTTCAAAGGTAGCATTGATGTTCATAAAGTAGTTGAAAGTAATCTATAAGAAATCAGTGTCAACCTCTCCCATGTTTTGGTCAAAAGAGGAATTTAGAACCGCCATTTGGCACACAAAAATCACATGCAAGATCACCCAGAAAGTGGTACTACTAGTACTAGTACTGCATGTTAGATGAAAAAACACGATCAAGATCGATAAAAAGATCGTCAAGAAGAGAGATTACCTGGACTTGCTTAATGAGGGATCCCGGAGAGGGGGGCTTGGACAGCGCGATGGCTTTGAGCTTGTCTGCGGTAGTCTCGGCGGGGTGCTTGCGCTTCTTCATACCATGAGCCTCGACGGTTCTTGCCAGATCCATAGACATCACTTCGGCCGGTGCTCCAGCGTCCATCAAGAAACTGTCAAATAGAAATAAAATAAAAGAAACCATAATCACAAACCCAAAAGAAGAACAGAGAGGGAGTTATAGGATCAGTCTCGGGGTTGCAAGACCGGGCCTTGGCCAGAATCAACACCATTGATGCGCTCACCTTTCCTTCTTTGGGAGAGAAGAACAATGGCAGAAGCAGGTCAGGGTTTTCTTGAAGAAATGAGGAACAAGATGAGGGAGAAGCGAGGGTTGGGTAGAGAGGAAGCTGAGAGAGAAGAGTGAAATGATGGTTGCTTCGTCCGTCCAACTTACTGCTGGAAAGGAGGGCGTTTTGTGATTTGACGGCTCATTGGGCATTACTGCGACGCTTCGATCGGGGAAGTCTACTGTGCAGCTGGGCACTCTACTACGGAGTAATTTAGTGCATTGTAGAGAGAGTCCACTATTTTTTCTGAAGAAAAAAATGATTACAGCAAGCGTTTCCACTCTTACGACGGAGGAGTGCGAAACACGGTAGCCACTTGAACATACACAGTGCTCCTACTACTAGGCATGTGTAGTGGTTCATACGTCAGTACTACATAATCTTGTTGCTAGTGTAGTAAGATATGACGATAACAAATGATGTCGTGGGCATGTCAACTATATGAACAGTAATGTAACTATATTGAGATGAGAATGCAACCAAACACACCCACACGCTTTGTGCTACAGTGACTGATCTGCACCTTCTGATTTTGATCCAACGGTCATGTTGCGCCGAGACATGGACATGCCCATGCAGAGGACGCCTAAACACCACCGAAGTCCCTGCTTCTCGAGGCGCACGACGTTGGTGATGCAAGGTGCAATGGCCCGCAGAGCCCGCTCCCGGTCGACGGGAGCCAGCTCGTCAAAGATGGCGTCCAATGGCACGAATGGATTCCGGTGACGGAGCCCTGAGAGGATTCGCCCGGCAACGGCGACGGTAGCCCACAACCCCTCCTTGTCCAGCTCCGCCCCCACCATCGCGCGGAGACGGCTCAGCTCCTCGGAGATATAGGTGAAGAAGGAGACCAGATCAGGAAGCCGCAGCTCGTTGAAGTCGATGGGGTGGTCGAACGGGTTTAGCCCGACGGCCGGCATGGTCGCGCTGGCACGACAGTAGGCATCGCGCAGCCGCAACACATGCGTGGCAACTTGGTCCACCAAGTGGCTGAGGCGATCCTGGACCTCGTCACGATCGGCCCACTTGCGCTCCAGCCGCCTCCCCTGATGGCCTATCGTACCTCCCGCTTTCTGCAGCAACGCCTCCGATGCCTCGAGCATCTTTGTGGTGGACGCCTGCCGCTTTTGAAGCTCCGTGAACTCCCGCACATAACGGAGGAGCATGGCACTCTCTCCTCCTTGAGCTCACGGAGCTCCACGTTCTTGGCCCTGAGCTCCGCATCCTTGGCCTCGAGCTCCTATGTCAAACGCCTCACCTCAGACTCCGTGATCTGTTGTGCCGCCATGGCACCAGGTAGAAGCAATGGGGAGAGGAAGCAAAGGGGGCGAAACGGCTGAAAGGCAATGCAATCTACAGGAAGGCGGAGGGAGCCAGCCGAGGAGCGGGGAATCTTTAGGTTTTCACCATGGGAAAACACCAGTCGACGACTTCTCACATTAGGGAGCAGTGTGTTTTACAGGCGGAGTCATCGTGACTAATTACTGCAGCGCCTGCTCTCGTCAATCAAAAAATAAAAATCCTGCCGCGCCTGCTCCCGTCAATCAAAAAATTAAAAATCCTGTCGTGCCTGCCGCGCCCAAAGACTAGAGCAACGCCGCGGTGGATATTTAAATTTACCTGCCGACAAGGAGATAAAAAAGGGTGAAAAAACAAATGTGGCGGTGGCCTAGCTAATCGGTCGCACTAGCCCAACTAGCTAGCCACCGTGCTTCACTGATGTACTCGGCGGGAAAGGTGGTCTTTCGTGATTTGACGACTCATTTACTTGCTTCGGCGCTACGACCGAGGAGGATCCAGAAAACGCGCGGTAGGGCGTCCCAAGTCTCGGCAAGGAAGAATATATACGCGCACCACCCGGGAGGACCCCGAAACCGCGCGGTAGGGTGTGCCACGTCTCGGCACGGAGGAAAAATGTGTGTGTAAAAATATATCAGACGCAGTAGTACCTATGGTTCGACCTCGGGACCCAGCCAGTCGGTCGAAAACACCCCACTAGCCACACAGCTTCATCATGCTAACGTGGCACGGAGGATAGGTGTGGTTAGCTCCGTCTTGACCAGCCACAACATCTCTTGTTCTAGGCAATTCTTCTATTTTCCGAGCTCTTTTTTTAGTTATAATAACACCACGGCAAGCTAGCACCGCTCTTCGTGTGTGCTCGTGCGTCTAAAGCCTCATTTGGTTCATAGGATAGGAATAGTATAGGAATATAAAATCACAGGAAGTGAGATGACATGCATCTCAAATCCTGTAGAGAAAGAGATGTCATTTGATGCATAGGATAGGAATTTTTCCATTGAGTCTATGCTAATGTTTTTTTCCTTTGAAATGTGAAGGATTGATTCCTATCCTACATAGGAATAGGAATCCATTCCTACAAATCAACGGGCTCCAAAGGAATTTTTCCTACAAAGTTCCTATCCTTTACAATTCCTACAATATTACTATGAACCAAAGGAGGCCTAAAGGTTAGACTATGGAGATGAGAGAGAGATTGTAAGTGCATCTAGTGCCCCTTAGTGATTTTGGTGTATTGAAGACTTATAGGTTAAGGGACTAATGCGTTTGTGAGTGTACACAGATCTATAAGTCTATGAGGAGTTTGATAATTACAGACAAAGTCGACCCCTAAAAATGAAGTTCTTCGACTGAAGACTTTGGATTTCTGAAGACTTTCTGAAGACTTTGAAAGTGAAGAAATTGGTGTGACCTTGAAGACTTGGTATTCATTTGAGGAATATGAAGCATGAAGACTTTTGTTTTCGTAGTTTCATTTTTTCTTTCTTGAGTCATAGGAAACATCGTACTGTTAAAGGGGGTCGAGGAAATACTAAGGAAAAATTTCCATGTGATGCTCAACTCAAAATCCTACACCTACCAATCCCTTCGAGTGAAGCCATTGGAAATCTCATACAGTTCAGTCATATTCTTCAGTGACAGAGACGGAGTTCTTCTGGTCTCTGAGGAATTTGTTCTGACTGAGGAGTTAGGAATTCGCCAGTGCGGATTGCCTACACAGTGAGGAACATGATAGCCCTGAGGAATTTGATACTCAAATTTCCGACCGTTGCTGTGCTATGCGCCAGCTGTCCCAAAATATCTACCCACCTAATGGTCATATCATTGAAGGGCATTTATGTCTTATCATGCCGGGCTGCTCCCTAGGCTGTAAATAGCCACCCCCTACAACCACTAGCTGGTTGGCTGCTCCGAGAGAAACTGACACTTGTCATTTGAGAGCATCCCATCCTCTGAGGACTTTGAGCGAAAATCATCAAGTGAGGAAAAACCCAAACCCAAACACCTACAAACCCAAAGTGATTGAGCATCACTGAAGAGATTGATCCTGCGTGGATCCGACGCTTGTTACCTTTGAAGACTGTGCTTCTTCCAGACGGTTAGGCGTCATGGTCTAGAGCATCCAAGAGGAAATTGTGGATCGTCGAGTGACCGAGTTTGTGAAGGTTTGGAAGTCACCTGAAGACTTACCATGAGTGATTGGGCGAGGTTTGTGTGACCTTAGCTCAAGGGGAGTACGGTGAGGACTAGGTGTCCTGGACTGTGTGTTCAGGACTGGGTGTCCGGGACTGTGTGTCCTCAGGTTTAAATACCTAGCCTCCCTAACCAGATGTACAACTGAGACAGCAGTTGGAACTGGTCTACCAAATCATTGTCTTCACTAAGCCAACTGGTTCTATTTCCTCAACTCTTTCATTTCCTCATTACTGTGTTGTGTGCTTGTCATATCTGTGTTTGAATACTTTGACTGAAGACCTTCTCAATTTCCTCAGTTCGATTTCCTCAGTCTGTTTGTCTTCATCCTGTGCTATCCTATGTTTACGCTTTCTGTACTCTGTGCTTGTCTTCATTTCATCATGATGACCATGTTGTGTTCTGCTATGCATACTTTTGAGTACTTATTCCGCTGCAAGTAGTTCTTCGCTAAGGAATTTCCTCACCCACAAATTCGTCAATGAAGAATTCATAAAAATCGCCTATTCACCCCCCCTCTAGTCGATATAACGCACTTTCAGAGATCGCAGACCTGGGACCCACCAGTAAGTGAGTCAATGGTCATGCACGTGTTGACGAGGCACTCCCTCTACTCTACTCAACGTAATACTGTATAAAATCAAGTTACGGGACAAAGCCAACAACTGTTGTTGTTTTAGGCTATCGACTTACGCTTTGTAGTCCAGGTTGCCAGTTCGAATCTCGTCTTTCAGATTTGTTAGTTTTAGGTCCAAATTTGATCAATGACAAGTGGGACCCCCGTGTGTTGTTCCGATGTTTCAGTGTAGGATGGTTTTTTTGAACAAACACTTTGCGCGGTTAGACAAGTAACGGCACGAGTTACACGTATTTTGCAAGTTTATGAACAAAAATGACAACGGCATAGAATATCACATCCACCCTGCAACTTAGATGCTATGGTGATACGAGCAAGGTTGTCAGAATTGCGATTTTGAATCGGATCGGAGCTCTGATAGTAGAATCATAAATTGTAGAATCTTCACTACCAGGATCGTAGAAACGTAGATTTTATGAACTAAAATCGTAGAATCAGATGGGTAAGTTTGGATCGTAAAGTCATAGAATCGTATAACAGAATCGCGATTCTAACAACCTTGGATACGAGTTTTTACATAGTTGGAAGTGAGATCCAATGGCTTGGGAGTAGTCTTTGTAATTATGCGCAATTTCCAAACTCTCCAAAGGTTTTTTTGCAAATAAAACATTCAGGCCTCGTGTGTGCCGCCGCATCTTGGATCCAACGGCTCCCCGTTGCTCATATTAGGTGCTCCCCGTAGCTTAATTAGCCGCTACAGTGATACGAGCATCTAGGTCGTATGATCTGTGATCAGATGGCACATGCGTAGTACTTGTACTTTCTGCGTAATTCCCAAACTTTCTCAGTCGTATATTGCAAAAACATTCAAACCTCCTACTATGGGCCGTTAGATCTCCGTGAACTCGTATCACCATAGAATCTACGGTGCGGGAGCACCTCATATTCACCCATGCGAGAAAACATCAGGTACTCTTGCAGCATGGATGCTACGGTGATACGAGCTTCGAGGTCGTTTGATCTAAGATCCAATGGCATCTGAGCAGTCTTTGTGCTTGTAAGCAGTTGCCAAACTCTTTGGGGGATTTTCTGCAAAAAACCATTCGAACCACCGAGGAGTTGTTGGGTCGCAAATCCAACGGCTCCGAAGAGCTTGTATCATCAAAGCATCTAAGGTGTGGTAGCACATGATATTCTTACATACAGGAGAATATGATGTCCTCCTTCATCTTAGATGCTACGGTGATATGAGCTTCGAGGTCGTTGGATATGGGATCCAAGGGCATCTGAGTAGTTTTTGTACAAATTGTGTGCAATTCTCAAACTCATTAAGGTTTCCAGTAAAAAATATTAAGACATCATGTGAGCTGCTATATCTTAGATCTACAAGCTCCAAGCAACTCGTATCAGCATATAGCATCTAAGGTGTGGGGGCAGATGATATTATCTCGGGGAGGAGGGGGTGCACAACCAATCGGTGTTTGGGAGCTAGGGTGGGGACAAATATAATCTAAACAATCCTAAACAGAGCTTCACAAATTTATCTAAGGTCGAGAGGTTAACCCCCGACAATCTACATAGCTCCGCCTAAACACAAAATTTGCATGTACTGTAGTACTAGACTTAATATTCATGTTTCAGTTTCCTGTTCATTTTAAATATTGAATTGACGACCATGCATGTATTACATTTTACTCCCTTCATTCCTAAATATTAGTCTTTTTAGAGATTTCAAATGGACTGGAACATACGGATGTATATAGACATATTTTAGAGTGTAGATTCACTTATTTTGCTCCGTATGTTGTCACTTGTTGAAATCTCTAAAAGACTAATATTTAGGAACAGAAGGAGTATTTTTGAATTCGTGTCATACATGCATGGTTTGGAAAAATAGATGCACTATACTTATTGGATTGTTGTTGTGTTCGTGTGTGTGTGTGTGTGTGTCTGGGGGGATATGCTTGATACATACAAAGTTTTCTCACCACCATATTGTTCATATTTTAAATTTGAATTTGCAATGAAAAACTTACTAGGGATACCATGAAATGTGAAATCCACGTTGAGATCACTATTTCACAAACTCACTCTAATTCAAGAACTCGTCATAAATAAATTACCATGTCGAGATTACTATTTGCAAGGAAAATACGGGCATTGTAATACACATAGATTCGTTCAGCAATTTAAAAGATTCCTTTCATATTCTCGAATGGCACCCAACGGCATACCAGCCAGACCTTGGCTCGTGTTGATCCTAAAAAAATGGGCTCGTGTCCTTCTGGTGGCGTGCGTGGTACGCACATTAGCCAACCCCAACCAGTCGAGCCTCCGCGTTTCGAGTCAAAATATCTGGCGGCCAGAATTCCAGCCCTAGGAAATTCCCCTCATGTCCCCGGTCCATAATGACTATCGATGAACAATGGAGGGATGAGTTAGTAACTAGACAACGTTACCTACCGTGCCGAGCACGGTTCAATTCCCTCGGTCGCCGCTCTCCAAGGTCACCCGTCAACTGCATTGCCTAGTACTACTACTACTACACCAGGATGAGCACCGAATTGAGCCCGTTTGTTCGTGCCTAGTACTACTTGAGTTAATATATCAGGGACCCCTCAAAAAAAGAGTTAATATATCAGGCAATGCACTGGTACAGACGGATTATCCTTTTACTCTACATATATAACTTGTCTGAAGTCTAACTAAGCAAAATGTTTGACCAAATTCTTTATTAAGAAATACAACAGGATAGATGTATCGCTTGAAAATTTATTGCATGATGCATGTTATGATGTTGTTTCGAATCCTGGATTTTAAATTTTAGAAAATCCAAAAGTGACCAGAAATTCATGAAACTGAGCGTGGTCATGTGATATGGCACAAATATTCCTTCATAATTTTTTTCTTCAATTTGAGACAAGCTGCTTATGACAAGTTGCACAAATGAAGAGCCAAGGTATTTTGGAACAAAGACCTGTCACGTTAAGGCGAACACTTTCACTATTGAAACCGTGGGCGTTTACGTGCCGCCACGAGTCCCGCTTCTCATCGGTAGGTGTCGTGTGAGCAAGCGAGTGAGTCGACGGGAGGCGTGCGAGCAGACCGCTGCGCCGACTGCAGGGAGGCGTGCGAGCAGACCGCTGTGCAGGCTCACTGGGAGGTGAGCCCTTTGACCAGGCTCCGCTGCGGCGCCGCCCACCTTCGTCCCAACTGCTCCCACTTTTAATGTCGTCGGCGCCGCAGTTTAAAATCAACCCCGCACTACCCGGTATCGCTACAATCTTCTCTCTTCCTCTCCGATTCTCCTGTCGTCTACCTCCAACCAGCCTGACCTAAACGTACGTCATGCCGCATCATGATGGTCTGCCCTTAGTCTTCCAGTTTCCTGAGGTAGACACCCAGCCGGAGTCTCAAGAACATAAGGCGCTTTGGGAAGAGCTTGAACCGGCCTTGCGGGAAGACGCCGCGCCTGTCCCCGCTCCCGTTCCGGCTCCCGTCGCCCCGACTGCGCCAGCGCCCATCCCCATGGCATTGATGGGCTGGGAGCCGCACATTGTCGCCGAGCTTGATGCCACGGGATTCCACGAGGTCCCCGCCGACTTTCACGCGCCCGTGCACCTGCGAGCGCATGCGCCTGCGCGTGCACTGACGCGCACGCCCGTGCCGGTGCCCGTGCACCTGCCTGCGCATGCGCCTGCGCGTGCACTGATGTGCGCGCCCGTGTCGGTGCCCGTGCACACGAATGTCTCCGCCGCGCCGTTGCAAGCGCCTGTCCCCGCGCGGGTGCCAGTGCCCCCCTCAGCGGCATGGATGGCCGCCGTCGACCGCTTCCTTGCACCAACGCCAGTCGCCTCCTCCCGCCAGTTGACTCGCTCCTGGAGACCGGAGTCCAGAACATTGTGGCCTTCCTTGAAGCTAGGACCAACGTCCAGGAGTACGCCAGCAACGGCACAAGACGCCGCCATCGCCGTCGCCGTCGGTCAGTGGCAGGACGACACACAGAGCACGGCAGAGGAGCCCCTTCCCACCACAAGATGCCCCCGCCGCTGCCGTGTAATCTAAATTTGCCATGAAAAACGTATGGATTGCCATGCTTAAAATCCGAACGTTTATCATTTCCGTTTATTTTAGATCGATTGTCGTATGAATGTAAAGTCGGAGTCAGACTGAATGAAATCTATGGTTTGATCGATTGAATGTTCTGCTAGAGCCGTATCAAATTAAATATAAAATGTCATCAAGCCACATGTATTCCTTCTCATGCAACGACCTAGACTGCTTCAATGTCGAGCGCTCAACACGTTTAGCGTGCAGTTAATTTCATGCCAAAAATAGTGCTAATCACATAATAACACGCAAATAATATCCTACTTAATATCCGCATGCACTTAATATACTTCCAAATTAACGTGCATTGCACGTACACATTGACTAGTACTACTAGTACGTGAAACTGGTGCCGTAACTTGTGAACGCGTCTAGATATGGTCAACAGCAACATCACCCGCGAGTTCTTCGTGTTTGCCCGTGCGTCTAAACGCAGAAGGGGAGGAGAGAGAGAGCACACATGGAACCCACCAGTAAGTGAAGGCGAATAGTACGTGCTAACGAGCTGGTCCCACTAATGTACTAAAACTAATATTACATGTTATCCATTAAATAGGCTGTGATGATATAAAAATATTATATGAACAAAAGGGGGTACAACAAACATTCTTGTTCTATGTATGTTGCCTATTGACGTGCGGCTTGAAGGCCCTGGTCGCATGTTCGATCCTCGTCCTTTATTTTTAATTTTGTATATGGGTCCAAATTTGTTTCATGACAGGTGGGCCCCTCAGTGTGTAGTTTGTGGCATTTTAATTTGTGGGTCGAAATTTGTTCCATTCTAAGTATGGACTATCGGTGTGTAGTTTTGTAGCTTATTTGTAATAATCAGAGTTTTTTGCAATAATACCATGGTGCGTCGTTGAAGGCGAGAAAGGACGTGCGAGAGAGCGATGACCGAGCCAAAGGGAAATCAATTGGGGGAGGTGCGGGGGTTGCAACGGTATTTGGAGTAGTTGTGGGCCGAATGCTACGAAAATATAATCTACCATCGGAATAATTGCCTACACAAATTAATCCAAGGTTGGAGTCCCCCTCGCAATGTAAATAGCTCCGGCTTTGCGAGGGATGGAGAGGTAGCTCCAATGTGTGGAAGATACGGTGTGAGAAAGCGAGGTCAATCGAGAGACATATAGATAGAGAGATAAAGTGAGTGTGGTCTGGCATTCATTGAAAAGATATATATGCTCTAGAGAGATATTGTCAGATTGATCTTTTGAGAAGGGTGAGGGCTGTAAGATAGAGCTTGAGAGATGATCTAGTCACATACATGTAGATATATTTTGTGCATGGGAGGAAGCAAGGTCAATCGATTACATATATAAAGGGAGAGAGATTGGGCGAGTGTGGGTCGTCGTGCGATCGAAAGAGTGATACGGGTTGGAGAGAGTGACCTAGATAGACAATGTGCGTAGTATACAATATGAATATGTCGAATTGGGCTCAAACATGGAGATATATCGTTTGTGTCCGAGAAAGAGCGAGGTCAATCGAGACATACAAAGAGAGACAGAGAGAGAGAGGGAGGGAGAGAGAGAGATTGAGCGAGCGTGGCCTGCCATGAGGTCGAAAGAGTGGGGGCGGCTTGGATGGACTGACCTAGATAGACAATCTGTGTGAGAGAGTATAAAGTGTGTCGATCGAGGCCCGAACAGGGAGATATATCATTTGTGTGTGAAAGAAAATGAGGTTAATCGAGACTCAGATAAAGAGAGCGAGATTGAGCAAGTGTGGCCTGCCGTGCGGAAGAAAGAGTGAGACGGTCTCGAGGGAGTGACCTAGATAGACAACGTGCGTGCGTGCGCACGAGAGGTTGGGGGCTAGATAGGCAATGCATGTATCTAGCGAGAGAGGGTGGGAGGGAGAGAGAGAGCTCGGCATGGGGTGCAATGGCGGGTGTGTGAGGTAAATACATTTGGTAACAGAGTGGAAACATGGAGAGAAAGAATGAACGTGTGTCGGAAACCGATAGCTTCCTAAGGTGGTTAGGAGAGGAAGATTGACCGATACAGGAAGTATGTAGCGTGTGTACTGAGGGGGGCTAAAAACAACATTTGAATGTAGATAGTACTAGACTTAATATCGATGTTTCAATTCGGTGTACATTGTAAGATTTGAACTGAGGACCATGCATACGGCTAATTATTTCGAATTCGTGCCATACTAGGTTTGGAAAAGTTGACATTGACTCGATTGTTGTGCTATTTTTGTAGGTCATATGTTTGAATCCATCCAAAAGTTTTCTCACTACCATGGTGTTCATCATATACATATGAATTTGTATTAAAAAGTAGCGTGGATACAGTGAAATGCGAAATCCACGTTAGAATTGGAGATCGCTATGTGACGCACACTCTAATTCAAATAACTAATTATGTGACACACACTCTAATCCACGTTAGCGTGGATACCGTTTCATTTTTTTCAAATAACTCCTCATTAATTAATTTATAGTATCTTGTTTCCAATGACTAATTATTTGCAAGGAAAACACGGACATGGTAATACATACAGATTCGTTTGCAAATGAAAGAAGATTCGTTTGCATTCTCAATTCTCCTCTCAAATGTAGGCGCACCAGGCAGACCAGGGTCGTGTCATGGTGGTCGCGTGTGTCGTGCGGTGGCTTAGCACCCAACCACCCACCCAGACGATGCTTCGGTGCCTTAAGGCACCTACCTTTGTGTTTATAACATGTGGGCCCAACAGGTGGCTGACCCACATGTCAGTGACCCAAAGGCAGGTGCCTTTAAGGCATCGAAGTTGCGTCCCACCCACCCCCTCCCTCCCTCCCCCCTTCCCCCAAAAAAAGGACGACGACAAATAAGTTCGCGCTTCCACGTTTCGGATTGAAATATCTGGCGGCCCCAATTCCGGCCCTGCAAAATCTCCCTTCTCCACCGTCCCCTTCTGCGCCCAGATTCTTCAAATCCCCAATTCGCCGCCAACCCAAGCAAATTTCGAATCGCCCCTCGTCGCATCTCCTTCCCCACCTCTATGCCGGATGACGACGACGAAGACGACGGTCGCGCTTCACCACCGCACCAGAGCTACCTCATCTACGCCCTCATCCACTGCACCAGGTGGTCCACCGACAACGTTGGCCACTGCATCCGACGTGCCACACAGACACTGACTTCCACCGCATCAGGTGCACTTCACCGACGTCGTCTCCCACCTCACCGGGGCTACTTCACTGAGCACATCGTCGCCCCTCCGCCCCCGAGGCCGTTCGGGCTTCACCAACGGTCTCGTCCATCGCATCGTAGCGCTTCACTTGCCACACAAGATCTGCATCCGTGCGCGGCCAGCCAACGCCAGCGCATCACCCTCAACGGCTCTGAAGTGACCCGCACTCTAGCTAGGCGAGCATGCCCAAACACCGGCCCGAACTAGGTATCCACACATCACTCCCTTGTGCATTGTTCCGATGATGTTTGTGTTGGAAATATGCCCTAGAGGCAATAATAAAATGGTTATTATTGTATTTCCTTGTTCATGATAATTGTCTGTTGTTCATGCTATAATTGTATTAACTGGAAACCGTAATACATGTGTGAATAAATAGACCACAACATGTCCCTAGTAAGCCTCTAGTTGACTAGCTCGTTGATCAATAGATGGTTATGGTTTCCTGACCATGGACATTGGATGTCATTGATAACGGGATCACATCATTAGGAGAATGATGTGATGGACAAGACCCAATCCTAAGCATAGCACAAGATCGTGTAGTTCGTTTGCTAGAGCTTTTCTAATGTCAAGTATCATTTCCTTAGACCATGAGATTGTGCAACTCCCGGATACCATAGGAATGCTTTGGGTGTACCAAACGTCACAACGTAACTGGGTGGCTATAAAGGTGCACTACAGGTATCTCCGAAAGTGTCTGTTGGGTTGGCACGAATCGAGACTGGGATTTGTCACTCCGTATGACGAAGAGGTATCTCTGGGCCCACTCGGTAATGCATCATCATAATGAGCTCAATGTGACTAAGGAGTTAGCCACGGGATCATGCATTACGGTACGAGTAAAGTGACTTGCCGGTAACGAGATTGAACAAGGTATTGGGATACCGACGATCGAATCTCGGGCAAGTAACGTACCGATTGACAAAGGGAATTGTATACGGGATTGATTGAATCCTCGACATCGTGGTTCATCTGATGAGATCATCGTGGAACATGTGGGAGCCAACATGGGTATCCCGATCCCGCTGTTGGTTATTAACCGGAGAGTCGTCTCGGTCATGTTTGCATGTCTCCCGAACCCGTAGGGTCTACACACTTAAGGTTCAGTGACGCTAGGGTGGTAGAGATATTAGTATGCGGAAATCCGAAAGTCATTTGGAGTCCCGGATGAGATCCCGGACGTCACGAGGAGTTCCGGAATGGTCCGGAGGTAAAGATTTATATATGGGAAGTCCTATTTTGGCCACCGGAAAATGTTCGGGATTTTTGGTATTGTACCGGGAAGGTTCTAGAAGGTTCCGAAGTGGGGCCCACCTGCATGGGGGGACCCACATGAACATGTGTAGTGGGGGCAAGGCCCCACACCCCTGGTCAAGGCGCACCAAGATCCCACCTTAGAAGGAATAAGATCATATCCCGAAGGGATAAGATCAAGATCCCTAAAAAAGGGGGATAACAATCGGTGGGGAAGGGAAATGATGGGATTTCTTTCCCCCACCTTTGCCAACGCCCCAATGGACTTGGAGGGCAAGAAACCAGCCCCCTCCACCCCTATATATAGTGGGGAGGCGCATGGGAGCAGCACCCCAAGCCCTGGCGCCTCCCTCCCTCCCGTGACACCTCTTCCTCCCCGCTTGCGCTTGGCGAAGACCTGCCGGGATCCCGCTACTTCCACCACCACGCCGTCGTGCTGCTGGATCTCCATCAACTTCTCCTCCCCCCCTTGCTGGATCAAGAAGGAGGAGACGTCCCTGCTCCGTACATGTGTTGAACGCGGAGGTGCCGTCCGTTCGGCGCTAGGATCATCGGTGATTTGGATCACGACGAGTACGACTCCATCAACCCCGTTCTCTTGAACGCTTCCGCTCGCAATCTACAAGGGTATGTAGATGCACTCCTCCCCTCTCGTTGCTAGCATCTCCTAGATTGATCTTGGTGACACGTAGAAAATTTTGAATTTCTGCTACGTTCCCCAACAGTGGCATCATGAGTCCGGTCTATGCGTAGATTCTATGCACGAGTAGAACACAAAGTAGTTGTGGGTGATGATTTGTTCAATTTGCTTGCCGTTACTAGTCTTATCTTGATTCGGCGGCATTGTGGGATGAAGCGGCCCGGACCGACCTTACACGTACTCTTACGTGAGACAGGTTCCACCGACTGACATGCACTTGATGCATAAGGTGGCTAGCGGGTGTCTGTCTCTCCCACTTTAGTTGGATCAGATTCGATGAAAAGGGTCCTTATTAAGGGTAAATAGCAATTGGCATATCACCGTTGTGGCTTCTGCGTAGGTAAGAAACGTTCTTGCTAGAAACCCATAGCAGCCACGTAAAACATGCAACAACAATTAGAAGACGTCTAACTTGTTTTTGCAGGGTATGCTATGTGATGTGATATGGCCAAAAGGATTTGATGAATTATATATGTGATGTATGAGATTGATCATGTTCTTGTAATAGGAATCACGACTTGCATGTCGATGAGTATGACAACCGGCAGGAGCCATATGAGTTGTCTTAATTTATTGTATGACCTGCGTGTCAATGAAAACGCCATGTAATTACTTTACTTTATTGCTAACCGTTAGCCATAGTAGTAGAAGTAATAGTTGGCGAGACAACTTCATGAAGACACGATGATGGAGATCATGGTGTCATGCCGGTGACGAAGGTGATCATGCCGCGCCTCGAAGATGGAGATCAAAAGGCGCAAGATGATATTGTCCATATCATGTCACTTTATGATTTGCATGTGATGTTTGTCATGTTTACATCTTATTTGCTTAGAACGACGGTTAGCATAAATAAGATGATCCCTCACTAAAATTTCAAGAGATGTGTTCCCCCTAACTGTGCACCGTCGCGAAGGTTCGTTGTTTCGAAGCACCACGTGATGATCGGGTGTGATAGATTCTAACATTCGCATACAACGGGTGTTGACGAGCCTAGCATGTACAGACATGGCCTCGGAACACAAGCAAAACACTTCGGTTGACTTGACGAGCCTAGCATGTACAGACATGGCCTCGGAACACAAGAGACCGAAAGGTCGAACATGAGTCGTATAGTAGATACGATCAACATGGAGATGTTCACCGATGATGACTAGTCCGTCTCACGTGATGATCGGACACGGCCTAGTCGATTCGGATCATGTATCACTTAGATGACTAGAGGGATGTCTATCTAAGTGGGATTTCATTAAATAATCAGATGAACTTAATTATGATGAACATAGTCAAAAGGTCTTTGCAAATAATGTCGTAGCTTACGCTTTAGTTCTACTAAGATATGTTCCTAGAGAAAATTTAGTTGAAAGTTGATAGTAGCAATTATGCGGACTGGGTCCGTAAACTGAGGATTGTCCTCATTGCTGCACAGAAGGCTTATGTCCTTAATGCACCGCTCGGCGTGCTGAACCTCGAGCGTCGTCTGTAGATGTTACGAAACATCTGACATACACGTTTTGATGACTACGTGATAGTTCAGTGTGTGATGCTAACGGTTTAAAATTGGGGCACCAAAGACGGTTTTGAAATGTCGCAAAACATATGAGATGTTCCAAAGACTGAAATTGGGATTTCAGACTAATGCCCACGTCAAGAGGTATGAGACCTCTGACAAGTTTCTTAAGCCTGCAAAGTAAGGGAGAAAAGCTCAATCGTTGAGCATGTGCTCAGATTGTCTGAGTACTACAATCACTTGAATCGAGTGGGAGTTAATCTTCCAGATGAGATAGTGATGGTTCTCCATAGTCACTGCCACCAAGCTATTAGAGCTTCGTGATGAACTATAACATATCAGGGATAGACATGATGATCCTTGAGAAACTCGCGATGTTTGACACCGCGAAAGTAGAAATCAAGAAGGAGCATCAATTGTTGATGGTTAGTAAAACCACTAGTTTCTAGAAGGGCAAGGGCAAGAAGGGATACTTCATGAAACGGCAAATCAGTTGCTGCTCTAGTGAAGAAACCCAAGGTTGAACCCAAACCCGAGACTAAGTGCTTCTGAAATGAGGGGAACGGTCACTGAAGCAGAACTACCCTAGATACTTCGTAGATGAGAAGGCTGGCAAGGTCGACAGAAGTATATTGGATATACATTATATTAATGTGTACTTTACTAGTACTCCTAGTAGCACCAGGGTATTACACTACTGGAATCAGCTAATTTGCCATCTGCCAGCTCTTTGCCGTCTACTAGCTGACGACAAAGAAGCTCTTTGCCATCAGCTACACATAGGCAGACGGCAAAGAAAAGGCTGACGGCAAAGAAGCTCTTTGCCATCAGCCAGCTCTTTGCCGTCTGCCAGCAGACGGCAAAGAATCTTTGCTGTCCGCTGGCAGACGGCAAAGAGTGTGGTGGCCCCCACCCCCCGCTCGTTTGAAAAAATCTTAACGGCCCACCTCTTTGCCGTCCGCTAGCAGACGGCAAAGAGGCAAAAAGGCGGACGGCAAAGGCTGGCTGACGGCAAAGAGGGCACTTGACTAACGGCCGGTACCCCCCGCCCGTTACTCACTTCGTCCTCGCCCTTCTCCTCCCACCCGCCGCCGCCGGCCCGCCGCCCCCGTCGCCCCTCCGCCCCGGCTCCCCGCCACCCCACCGCCCCGGCCCCCCGCCGCCCCGCGCCCCACCGCCGCCCCCGCCTCCTCCACCGCCCCGCCCCGGCCCCCCGCCGGCCGGGCCCCCGCCGCCCCCGCCTCCTCCACCGCCCCGCCCCGGCCCCTCCCCGACCCGTCGCCGCCCCCCACAGTGAGCCCCTCCCATTTTTTTCTGTTTTTTTGTTTTTTTCTGTTTAGATAAGGTTTTTTAGTTTATGTTTTTTCAGTTTAGAATTAATTAGTTTAGGTTATTTAGTTTAATTAGTTTAAATAGTTTAGTTTTAATTAGTTTAGGTTTTTAGTTTAGGTTTAGGTTAAGTAGAAGGGGGAAGAAGAAGAAGAAGAAGAAGAAGAAGAAGAAGAGGAAGAGGAGGAGGAGGAGGAGAAAGAAGAAGAAGAAGAAGAAGAAGAAGAAGAAGAAGAAGAAGAAGAAGAAGAAGAAGAAGAAGAAGAAGAAGAAGAAGAAGAAGAAGAAGAAGAAGAAGAAGAAGAAGAAGAAGAAGAAGAAGAAGAAGAAGAAGAAGAAGAAGAAGAAGAAGAAGAAGAAGAAGAAGAAGAAGAAGAAGAAGAAGAAGAAGAAGAAGAGGAGGAGGAGGAGGAGGAGGAGGAGGAGGAGGAGAAAGAAGAAGAAGAAGAAGAAGAAGAAGAAGAAGAAGAAGAAGAGGAGGAGGAGGAGGAGGAGGAGGAGGAGAAAGAAGAAGAAGAAGAAGAAGAAGACGGGGGATGAGAAGAAGTAGAAGAATGAGAAGAAGTAGAAGTAGTAGAAGAATGAGAAGACCCCCTGACCCCCCAACCCCGACACCACACCCCGACACCCGACCCCGACTCCACCCCGACACCCGACCCCCTAACCCCCTGACCCCGACACGACACCCCGACCCCCCGACCCCCTAACCCCCTGACCCCGACACGACACCCCGACCCCCCGACCCCGAAACAGCACCCCGACCCCGACACGGCACCCCGACACCGACACGGCACCCCGACACCGACACGACACCCCGACCCCCGACACGACACCCCCGACACCCCGAGACCCCGACCCCGAGACCCCGACCCCGACCCCGAGACCCCGACCCCGACCCCGACCCCGACCCCGACCCCGACACCCCGACCCCGAGCCTGACCCGACACCCCGACCCCGACACCGACACGGCACCCCGACCCCGACCCGACACCCCGACCCCGACCCCGAGACCGACACGACACCCCGACCCCCGACACCTCCCGAAAAGGTGTTCTTTGGCCTTCCAGAAGCCGACGGGGTCATATATTTGTGAATTATTAGTTAGGTCATATATCTTTCGATTTTGTTATGAAAAACATCATATATAATTGTGTTGATCGGGTAGTTTTAAATGTGCAGTTGTTTCATCGCTGCGAGGTTTGGTGTTCGACGACCTCGTCGTGCGTTTGACGAGCTCTGCCCCTTCGTTCGTGGGTGAGCACAAATGACATGTCCTCCTCCCCCATTAATTATTTGATCTATTCCGATGAAACTTGATAGCTAGATATATATGTGTCTTGAATCATCAGTATGCGTAACCAATATGTGTCTCCCGTTCGAAAGCGTCATAGTTATAAATATGCATGCATTTGCATATTGATAACCTTGATTCTTTCGAATTGTCCAACGCTATCCATGGACAGCCCGAGTATGTTTAGATTGGGTTCGTTTTCCCATATGCTTTGCTCCGGATCCGACGCATAAATTTCGTCAGTGCCTCCCCTGTTGTTCTCCGGGTACACATCCTCTCTGTTTATTGCAGAGACGTGTATCAGGAGAACAGCGGGGAGGTGCTGCCGAAATTTTGCGTAGGATCCGGGGCATAGCATGGGAAAATGAACCCAATCTAAACATACTCGGGTGGGATTAGGACCTATCATTACCTATTAGAGTGTAGGTTGCATGGACGTAATAAAATTGACAAAGTAGATCAACTGATGAATACATACATGGTGAATTATATATATATATATATATATATATTTGTTGTGTGTCTAGTAGCTCTGAAAGTCAAGATGAGTGATCGTGCGTGGATGTACACCGGTCACACTGGTCAGAACAAATGGAGCACTGAATGGTTCACAAAAACCAAGGGGTTTGTGCGAGCCGCATTTGAAAATGGCCAGAGGAAAACCTGGTGCCCCTGTTTACGGTGCGGCAATTGGGAAAAGAGGACAGAGGCTGAAATGGGCAAACACCTGCAGAAGAGTGGTTTTACGCCCGATTATACGGTGTGGACATTTCATGGTGAGTCTGCCCAACGTGACCGAGCTGAGGTGGATCGTCGTCGCACCGACGAGCATGGTACCGGGATGGAAAACATGGTGCAAGACTTTGATGGTGCTCGGGATTTGGAGGAGGAGATGGAGGAATCTGCAAAGGCCTTCAATGAAATGTTGGAGTCTTCAAAACGTCCGCTCCATGAGCACACTGAGCTTTGTCAGTTGGATGCCATCTCACAAGTAATGGCTCTGAAGGCTCAGTTCAACTTGGGCAGAGAATGCTACGATGCAATGATGACAGTATTTGGACGCTTTCTACCCAAAGGCCATGTAATGCCTGCAAACCTGTACCAGTCGGACAAAATCCTCCGTGCACTGAAGATGCCCTATGATAAGATACATGCCTGTGAGAAAGGATGTGTCTTGTTTAGGCTTGACTATGCGGACTTGAACTATTGTCCCATTTGCAAGTCTTCCAGGTATGTTGTGGTAGACAACGGTATGGGTGAGAAGACACAGACCAAAATCCCCGTTAGTGTTCTTCGGTATATGCCAATCGTACCAAGACTTCAACGTCTTTTCATGGTCGAAGAGACGGCCAGACAGATGACATGGCACAAAACGGGCAAAAGAACCGAACTAGATGCAGATGGGAATCTGATGATTGTACACACATCGGATGGTGTTGCATGGAAAAAGTTTGATGAATTACATGGTGACAAAGCGGCAGATCCGAGGCATCCTCGAGTCGGCATCAGCACGGATGGGTTCAGTGTGTTTGGTACGACGGTAGCCCAATACAGTTGTTGGCCCGTATTTGTCTTTCCACTCAATCTCCCCCCCCCCCCCCGGACAGATTATGCAAAGAAAGAACATTTTCCTGACGTTGATAATTCCAGGGCCCAACTATCCGGGGAAAAATATGAATGTGTACATGCAACCGCTTAAGGACGAATTGCAAGAAGCCTGGGATAATGGGTTCAAGACATACGATGCCTATAGCAAACGGAACTTCATAATGTGTGTCTGGTACATGTACTCGACGCATGACTTGCCGACGTATGCGCTATTCGTTGGCTGGTGTGTGCATGGAAGGTCCGTGCCCCACATGCAAGGGAGCTCTTGAGTTTCGTTGGCTTCAGGCCGGTCGCAAGTTTTCTTGCTTCGACATGCATAGACAGTTCCTGAATCCTCGCCATAAGTTCAGGAAAGACAAGAAGAACTTCATCAGAGGTAGAGTTGTCAAAAACTCTGCACCACATGCATTGACAGGCCAACAGACCCTGGATCAGCTAAACGCTCTCGAGCCAGATCCAGAGCGTCCAGGGTACTTCAAGGGGTATAATTCTAAGCACGCCTGGACTCACAAAACATGCTTATGGGATCTGCCTTACTTCAAAGACCTCCTTTGCCCACACAACATCGACGTGATGCACACTGAGAAGAATATCGCCGAGGCACTTTTTGGTACATTGTTCGGCATAGATGGGAAGTTAGCTCCAAAATGACCCATTTCACCTTACTTAGCTCAAAAACGATGCCCTTCACCTTAGTTAGCTCATAAACGACCCATTTCAACTAAGTTAGCTCATAAATGATCCATTTCAACTAAGTTAGATCATAAACAACCCATTTCAACTTAGTTAGCTCATAAACAACCCATTTCAACTTAGTTAGCTCATATATGATCCATTTCACCTAAGTTAGCTCATAAATGACATATACTTCTTGTTCTAGTCTTCTTCTTGTTCTAGTCACCTATTTCTAACTTTCTTATTTACCATTTTGCAGATTTCATTCACTTCATGGAAGCTAGCTTGCTATGATGGAGTGCTTGCTTTTCCTTTGATGAAACTTTGCATTGTATCTAGCTTGCTATGATGGATGGAACTATGTGATATGGATCATTGCATCTAACTTGCTATGTTGATGAAACTTTGCATTGTAATGTATATATGGATGGAACTATGTGTATGGATGGAACTTGCTTATGTGTGAACAATGTGTATGGATGAAACTGATGTGATATCTGATATGAAACTTATGTGCTAGATATGTGATATGGAAATATATCTATATATGTCATATATATTTTCTGTGCAAATTGTGGGATTTAACAAAAAACAGAAAAAACAGCCAATATGCAGGCTCTTTGCCGTCTGCCACCGACGGCAAAGAGCTCTTTGCCGTCCGCCGCGGACGGCAAAGAAGCCACGTGGCAGCCAACTGTGCTTCCTGGGAGCTGACCCATTTGGTCAGTTTGCCTACAGTGGCAGACGGCAAAGACTTTGTCGTCCGTGGCAGACGGCAAAGAACCTGCACTTTGCCATCAGTGGCAGACGGCAAAGAACCTGCCATCTAGTGACGTGTAGATGACATCATAAGGCGGACGGCAAAGACCAGAGAAATTTTGCCGTCCGCGGCGGACGGCAAAGGTCTGCCGTTAGCCACTTAACGGACTGACAGCGCAATTATTGTCGTCCGCCCTCTTTGCCGTCCGCCGCCAGGAAGCAGACGGCAAAGCAGCTGTTTACCGTAGCCTTCTTTGCCGGAGCCTTTTGCCGTCCGCGGCTGACGGCAAAGGTCTTTGCCGTCCGCCTGTCGAGCCTTTGCCGTCCGCCGTGGCAGACGGCAAAGTAGCTGTTTCCTGTAGTGTTAGATACCGGTTCGGTTGCTAAGTGTTAGTAACTCAAAATAAAAGCTGCGGAATAAACGGAGACTAGCTAAAGGTGAGATGAAGATATGTGTTGGAAGTGTTTCCAAGGTTGATGTGATCAAGCATCGCATGCTCCCTCTACCATCGAGATTGGGGTTAAACCTGAATAATAATTATTTGGTGTTTGCATTGAGCATAGACATGATTGGATTATGTTTATCGCAATATGGTTATTCATTAAAGGAGAATAATGGTTACTCTGTGTATTTGAATAATACCTTCAGTGGTCTTGCACCTAAAATGAATGGTTTATTGAATCTCGATCGTAGTGATACACATGTTCATGCCAAAAGATATAAGATAGTAATGATAGTACCACATACTTGTGGCACTGCCACTTGAGTCATATTGGTATAAAACGCATGAAGAAGCTCCATGTTGATGGATCTTTGGACTCACTCGTTTTTGAAAAGATTGAGACATGCGAACCATGTCTATTAGTATATATGCATGAAGAAAGTCCATGCAGATGGATCATTTGGACTCACTTGATTTTGAATCACTTGAGACATGCAAATCATACCACATGGGCAAGATGACTGAAAGGCCTCATTGTCAGTAAGATGGAACAAGAGAGCAACTTGTTGGAAGTAATACATTTGATGTGTGCAGCCCAATAAGTGCTGACGCACGCAGTGGATATCGTTATGTTCTTACTTCACAGATGATTTGAGTAGATGCTGAGAATATTTACTTGATGAAACACAAGTCTGAATTATTGAAAGGTTCAAGTAATTTCAGAGTGAAGTTGAAGATCGTCGTGACAAGAGGATAAAATGTCTGTGATATGATCACAGAGATGAATGTCTGAGTTACGAGTTTGGCACACAATTAAGAAATTGTGGAAATTGTTTCACGACTAATACCGCCTGGAACACCATATTGTGATGGTGTGTCCGAACATCATAACTGCACCCTATTGGATATGGTGCATACCATGATGTCTCTTATCGAATTACAACTATCGTTTATGGGTTAGGCATTAGAGACAACCGCATTCACTTTAAATAGGGCACCACGCAATTCCGTTGAGACGACACCGTATGAACTATGGTTTAGAGAAACCTAAGCTGTCGTTTCTTAAAAGTTTGGGGCTGCGACGCTTATGTGAAAAAGTTTCAGGCTGATAAGCTCGAACCCAAAGCGGATAAATGCATCTTCATAGAATACCCAAAACAGTTGGGTATACCTCCTATTTCAGATCTGGAAGCAAAAGTGATTGCTTCTAGAAACGGGTCCTTTCTCGAGGAAAAGTTTCTCTCGAAAGAATTGAGTGGGAGGATGGTGGAGACTTGATGAGGTCATTGAACCGTCACTTCAACTAATGTGTAGCGGGGCACATGAAGTTGTTCCTGTGGCACCTACACCAATTGAAGTGGAAGCTTATGATAGTGATCATGAAACTTCAGATCAAGTCACTACCAAACCTCATAGGACGACAAGGATGCGTACTACTTCAGAGTGGTACGAAATCCTGTCTTGGAAGTCATGTTGCTAGACAACAATGAACCTACGAGCTATGGAGAAGCGATGGTGGGCCCGGATTCCGACGAATGGCTCGAGGCCATAAAATCCGAGAGGATCCATGTATGAAAACAAAGTATAGACTTTGAAAGAACTACTTGATGGTCGTAAGGCTGTTGGGTACAGATGGATTTTAAAGGGAAGACAGACAATGATGGTAAGTGTCACCATTAAGAAAGCTTGACTTGTCGTTAAGATGTTTTCCGGCAAGTTCAAGGGGTTGACTGCGATGAGACTTTCTCACTCGTAGCGATGCTAAGAGTCTGTTAGAATTATATTAGCAGTTACTGCATTATTTATGAAATCTTGCAGATAGGATGTCAAAACATTGTTTCCTCGACGATTTTCTTGAGGAAAGGTTGTATGTGATACAACCAGAAGGTTTTGTCAATCCTGAAAGATGCTAACAAGTATGCAAAGCTCCAGAAATCCTTCTAAGGATTGGAGTAAGCATCTCGGAGTTGGAATGAACGCTTTGATGAGATGATCAAAGATTTTGGGTTTATACAAAGTTCATGAGAAACTTGTATTTCCAAAGAAGTGAGTGGGAGCACTATAGAATTTTTTGATGAGTATATGTTGTTAACATATTGTTGATCAGAAATGATGTAGAATTTCTGGAAAGCATCCAGGGTTATTTGAAAAGTGTTTTTCATGGAAAACCTGGATTAAGCTACTTGAACATTGAGGATCAAGATCTATAAGGATAGATCAAAAACGCTTAATAGTACTTTCAAATGAATACATACTGTGACAAGATTTTGAAGGAGTTCAAAATAGATCAGCAAAGAAGGAGTTCTTGGCTGTGTTACAAGGTGTGACAGCGGTCGAACTTATCCTTAGTATCTAGTGGACTAAGGAATTTTCTCGATTATGGAGGTGGAAAGGGGGTTCGTCGTAAAGGGTTACATCGATGCAAACTTTGACACTAATCCGGATGACTCTAAGTAGTGAACCGGATTCGCATAGTAGAGCAGTTATTTGGAATAGCTCCAAGTAGCGTGTGGTAGCTGCATCTATAAGATGACATAGAGATTTGTAAAGCACACACGGATCAGAATGTTGCAGACCCGTTGACTAAAACCTCTCTCGTAAGCATAACACGATCAAACCCTAGAACTCATTGAGTGTTAATCACATGGTGATGTGAACTAGATTATTGACTCTAGTAAACTCTTGGGTATTAGTCACATGGCGATGTGAACTTTGAGTGTCAATCACATGGTGATGTGAACTAGATTATTGACTCTAGTGCAAGTGGGAGACTGTTGGAAATATGCCCTAGAGGCAATAATAAAATGGTTATTATTGTATTTACTTGTTCATGATAATTGTCTCTTGTTCATGCTATAATTGTATTAACTGGAAACCGTAATACATGTGTGAATACATAGACCACAACATGTCCCTAGTAAGCCTCTAGTTGACTAGCTCGTTGATCAATAGATGGTTATGGTTTCCTGACCATGGACATTGGATGTCATTGATAACGGGATCACATCATTAGGAGAATGATGTGATGGACAAGACCCAATCCTAAGCATAGCACAAGATCGTGTAGTTCGTTTGCTAGAGCTTTTCTAATGTCAAGTATCATTTCCTTAGACCATGAGATTGTGCAACTCCCGGATACCGTAGGAATGCTTTGGGTGTACCAAACGTCACAACGTAACTAGGTGGCTATAAAGGTGCACTACAGGTATCTCCGAAAGTGTCTGTTGGGTTGGCACGAATCGAGACTGGGATTTGTCACTCCGTATGACGGAGAGGTATCTCTGGGCCCACTCGGTAATGCATCATCATAATGAGCTCAATGTGACTAAGGAGTTAGCCACGGGATCATGCATTACGGTACGAGTAAAGTGACTTGCCGGTAACGAGATTGAACAAGGTATTGGGATACCGACGATCAAATCTCGGGCAAGTAACGTACCGATTGACAAAGGGAATTGTATACGGGATTGATTGAATCCTCGACATCGTGGTTCATCCGATAAGATCATCGTGGAACATGTGGGAGCCAACATGGGTATCCAGATCCCGCTGTTGGTTATTGACCGGAGAGTCGTCTCGGTCATGTCTGCATGTCTCCCGAACCCGTAGGGTCTACACACTTAAGGTTCGGTGACGCTAGGGTTGTAGAGATATTAGTATGCGGAAATCCGAAAGTCGTTCGGAGTCCCGGATGAGATCCCGGACGTCACGAGGAGTTCCGGAATGGTCCGGAGGTAAAGATTTATATATGGGAAGTCCTATTTTGGCCACCGGAAAATGTTCGGGATTTTTCGGTATTGTACCGGGAAGGTTCTAGAAGGTTCCGAAGTGGGGCCCACCTGCATGGGGGGACCCACATGAACGTGGGTAGTGGGGGCAAGGCCCCACACCCCTGGTCAAGGCGCACCAAGATCCCACCTTAGAAGGAATAAGATCATATCCCGAAGGGATAAGATCAAGATCCCTAAAAAGGGGGATAACAATTGGTGGGGAAGGGAAATGATGGGATTTCTTTCCCCCACCTTTGCCAACGCCCCAATAGACTTGGAGGGCAAGAAACCAGCCCCCTCCACCCCTATATATAGTGGGGAGGCGCATGGGAGCAGCACCCCAAGCCCTGGCGCCTCCCTCCCTCCCGTGACACCTCTTCCTCCCCGCTTGCGCTTGGCGAAGCCCTGCCGGGATCCCGCTACTTCCACCACCACGCCGTCGTGCTGTTGGATCTCCATCAACTTCTCCTCCCCCTTGCTGGATCAAGAAGGAGGAGATGTCCCCGCTCCGTACGTGTGTTGAACGCGGAGGTGCCGTCCGTTCGGCGCTAGGATCATCGGTGATTTGGATCACGACGAGTACGACTCCATCAACCCCGTTCTCTTGAACGCTTCCGCTCGCGATCTACAAGGGTATGTAGATGCACTCCTCCCCTCTCGTTGCTAGCATCTCGTAGATTGATCTTGGTGACACGTAGAAAATTTTGAATTTCTGCTACGTTCCCCAACAGTTTGGATATCCTTTCACTGCTCTCTTAGCTTACACGCCTATGCAACTCTGACTTTAACTCTTATTTCTTCTGGAGATGTCTGAAACAAGCAAAACCATTTTTTAGTGAAGCATGACGGCACTACGGGATCTGGTACACATCCTGCACACCCGTATAACCTTGTAAGTATCTGTCCTCCGGTAGAACAGCAAGGTCGATTCCTCTTATTTGATCAACCATTCGCGGTGTCAAAAATGCAGAGGGGGATGCAAGGAGAACAAGGCCTGCACATCCAAGCAAGTGGTAACATGGACTTGTACATGGAACATCCCAAGCGCAAGCAGAGTTGAAGTGAGCCTGTACAACGAGCTAGTGTAAGTCCCTGCATTTCATTTAATTCGTACTGGCATGCGTGTATGATTTGTGTGCAGTGGCGGATCCACGAATTCAAGTTACCAGGGGCGAACATTTAACTTAAAAAATACGAAGGCACTTGCACTCCGGAAATCAACATAACTTGAGAAATGAGAAGCTACATGCACTTTGAAACCAGCTAATGATCCAAAGTAGTTCAGATTATAAAACACTAAATGATGCAAGCACCAAAAAACACAAAATGCAACATGGTGTACAAGGACTACTAACATGGTCTATACCTGCTTGAATTATTCGTTCTGTGGCTGAAAATATCGAAGTGTAATTGCACCTATAACCAGTGCGCAAACTGCATATCAATATATCTATCCTGCACAAGTATGCCAATAGTTTCAAACAACATATTAGAAAAGTATTTATGCTACATTGTCATGATACGGGGACTTTCTGGTAGATGGCCTCGACGTTTCCTCAAGCCATGAAAATGTACTATAATTTGCTTGTCATCAATGCCTGCAAATCTCTATGTCTCTCTCAACATAGCAGATCATCATTAGACACTAAATCCTTCAATGGGAGCTTGCAAAATGCTTGCATTAGATCCCTCATTAGACACTATATGTTCATCACCAGGAGCATGTAAAATGTTTGCATCAAATCCTTCATTAGCAGTCTGTTCATTACACACTTCAGGCTCAAGAACAACATGAGCTTGTATGTTTGCACCAGAAACTTGATTAGATACATCAGATTCAATCAGTTCAGTATTGATTGGGGGAGTCATAAAATAAGCAGAAATTGGTTTCATTTTCTCATAGATTCCCTACATACAAGAAGTTTTACAACACCGTAAGCTTTAACTATTGGCCAGAAATTGAACAGTTGAATTAGATATAATCAGGGATGTGATGTACCTGCTCGTTGCGCATGCTACTCTTACAAGCTGCGATTGCCCGTTTGCGCAAGCTCGATGCCATGCCCGTGCTGCCGCCGCTGCCTCCCACGCAGGCTACACCCAGGGTTGGATCTTCATCTTCTTGTCCTTCCGTTCGATTGAAGCCCGGCGACCGCCCTCCAACGAGGGTGCGAGGAAGTGCCGTGTCGGTCTGTCCAGCGGCGGCTAGGTTAGGAGCGAACTAGACTGGAGGCTGGAGCGAACGAATTGGGATTTTTCCTGCTGTCGATCGATATGGGAGGCGCTCGTTTGGGCCGCGAGCCTGCTATAGGGCCTGCCTTGCACTTACGTTATTGGCCCATCCAAGTTGAAACATTTTTCTTCATTTTTTACATTGCCTGCTTGTGCGTTGGGCCGAACAAAACTAGCCTCGGCCAACCTGGACGACTCAAACTAGGTGCACACTTTCCAGCCACCCGAGGCGGCCGCCCATACCAGCCCCTATGATGGTGTCGCCCCTTTTTGTGTGTATGATTGGGGTAGTGAAAAATATTCCAGTGGCGCTTTTGATTTACCCACAGAATGGTTGAATTGCTTGTTTCTATGAACTGAGTTCGCCAATGATATGAAGGATGCCAGTCTTTTCATCCTATTGTAGATTGCTTAGATCTCGATATGCCAAATGTAATCGCATGAAATATACAGTAAAAGCCAGTATGATGTGTGTGGCTACAACTAGTCTGACTACACGTCCTCATATAACATATCAAGGATGCACCATCTTACCAGATTAACCATTCGACTTACCAATGCAGTGTGGGAAGAAAGAAGTATTGGGACTACGTATCCAAGCAATTGATGCCATGAACTCCTTCGTAGAACCTTGTAATAGAAAAAGAAGTTGCAGTGTGCTTGTACAAAGAGCTAGCGTAAGTTCAGTTATCTGCTTCTCGAAATTTTAGTTAGCCACTTATTGTAAAATTGTTCAATTACGTTGCTTGGCTTAATTTAGTTTTCTACTGATTACATAATGCCATAGCCTGTTAATCCTATTATAGATTGCGCCTATCTATGTGTTTGATACTTACTGTTAAGAGTTACCTGTTTGCCTGAACTTAAATAGCTACTTAAGCACGTAGATAGCTGGTCATATGTACTTCTAGGGTGCAGCAGAATTCACGTGTAATTTACGTTCTAATACCCTGTTTGTTTAAATGGTTTGCTGTTATCACTTGTAGCACTAGTAATGTTTGCATGTTCATAGATAGACAACTGTCAGGTTTATATGAGGGACACCGTCATTTTAACGTATATATGTGTTGGAGTCATTTTGCTTACATCAAAGAAATTTACAGATGTCTGTGTTGCTGGTAAACGGTACCAACTTGTTATTTTAATACGTTGCCAGGAACTTGTTAGTTTTACTAGTTCATGTGTAATTAAATACGTTGCCAAAACCGGTTAGTTTTACTAGTTTGATGTTAGTTTCTTATGGCTCTTGCAAAACTTTATTTATTGATTGCTAACATTCAAGTTTGCAGGATCCAACTGAAACTCAGTTGGCACAACAGGTTTGTTTTCAGAAACTTCCTTGTTTACCTGGTTTGCTGCTATAACTTGTTGCTGTAATCATCTTTCCAACTTCAAGTTTTCAGGATCGAATTGGAAGTCCAATTGCACAACAGGTATATTTTCAAAAATATATTTGTGTAACAGGTTTGCTGCTGTAACTTGTTGCTCTAATCAAGTTACTGACTACTCAACTTTTCAGGATCCAAGAGAAACTCCAATGCCACAACAGGTTCCTTTTGCAAAACTTGTTTGTTTAACTACTTTGCTGCTGCAACCGGTTTCTCTAATCATGCTACTGGCTACTCAACTTTTCAGGATCCAAGAGAAACTCCAATGCCACAACAGGTACCTTTTGCAAAACTTGTTTGTTTAACTGCTTTGCTGCTGCAACAACCGGTTACAATGATGTTAATAACTACTTTTCAGCATCCAATTGAAACTCTTTAATTCCTTGTTTGTTTAACTGGTTTGCTGTTATAACTCCCAGTTGAGATGTTTTGCTAACTTCAACTTTTCGGAATCCAATCGGAACTTTAATGGCAAAACATGTTTGCCCAAGATCAAAGAGCGATGTCCCCATGGACGTTGTATCATCCCACAGCAGTGGCACCGGCCCAATCGTGCATCATGAATTGCCAACTGCTGATGCTCTAGAGGCTAAACTAGTGGTAGAAAGAGATTCTGCTTCTGCACTTAGAGATGAAGTTGACATGTTGAGGAAGCAAACAGCACAATCACAAGCAATACTCAAGACAACCATTAAATATTTGGTGGATTTAAAAACGAAGCAAGCTGAGACTGACTGCATTGTTAAGGTCCTGAAGGAAAAAAGGAAATTAAATTCCCACTTGGTAAATCATAGGTGAAATGTTCTTTCCATCATTGAATAACCTTTGTGTTGTTTGTTCATGTAATCAATCAAACCATTTGTTTTAGAGATCATGTAATAATTGTTTTTTGTTTTTTGGTTTGTAATTTTATTTGAGCACAAGTCTGTATTAATTGATAAGACTCGGAGACATTTCATTTTGATTGTTGTGCCAGACCTACAAATATGCCAATCGGGCTGAATATGCATTCAGCAATAATAGTAGTATAGATGGACCATAAGTGACACGCATCGGAAAGGGCAAAGATGTTGTAGTAGCTTCGCTAAAAAAAGGATGTTGTTATAGCAAAAAAAAGTACAGCGACCTGGCTTACGTATGTTAGTTGATATTATTGATCCATATACTCTATAAGCGGATATTCCCTTTTGCTCCATAAGTATTTATATGTCTGTTAGTTATGTACATTCTTGGTTGATTGACTCGGTATTTCAATCTTGATACATCGCTTGTGTACATATCTAAATGGGAGTACACATTATGCTGCGTGTGACATCTGAGTTGGACATAAAGTGTTCCAAATATTCGAATTCACCTTACACTGGATTCTAGCTTCTGAATTTGAGTATCGGCATTTGTAAATCATATTCATATATGACAGTGGAATACATCTTTGTCGTGCTTTTGAAGATATATAAAAACACATAGAATGATTTATAAAGATTCGTATAGGAATACAAAATGGATTCAAATTTAGTTGCCAGGGTAAACGTGGATGCTTATTGTCCCAAAATTCGAAAGAAGCGGCAAAATGTCCACTCCCACGTCGGCTGCCCGCAGCCAAGTGTTTGGGATATGGAAATTAGTGTCTACCATTACACGGACAATCCATCGGCCCGATTTCCACTGCTTTCAATAGGGGTAGGTTAGTAACTTCAATTAGACGTGACACGACCGCCTCTGAGCCCATTCCGACACGGTGGGCGCCAAACATGGGCGGCAAAACACATTTGATTCAAGATCGTCTGAAAGACCTCTGTTTCTCCCTCCATTTCCCCATTCATACACGGTGGGCGGCAAAACAAACTCGACTCGGCCGAAATCGATGTAGGCAAATATTTTCAATAGGGGCAGGTTTGAACTTCACTCAGACGTGACACAACTGCCCTACCTGTCAGCCCCGTTCATACACCGTGGGCGCCAACCATGGGCACCAAAACACCCTCTCCTCGCCCGAAATCGCTCTGGGCAAATATTGGCGAGATGTGAGACTACTGTCCTATCCCCAACCGACGAGACGTCCAAATTTTTAACGGGGGAAAAGTTCGTAACTTTCCCATATTTCAGACAGGCGCGTCCCAAAAACATGGTTCCCCGTACCTCTCCCTCCATTTTCCCATTCATACACCGTCCGCGCTAGAACACCATCCCCACACCAGCCTCCTCCGTCCGCCACCCCATCCATCGCCGCCGTCCTCCACCCCATCCGTTGCCACCGTCCTCCACCATGCCGGAGCGCCTACCAAGACCGCGTCATCCACTGCTAGAGATGGACGTTTCTCATCCACGACGACGGACCAAGAGCCTTGCATCGCGTCCTCTCGCTTCATCGGCGTTGTCGTCCTCTTTGCCGGGTCCGCTCACACGACCTTCTCTTCCACCGCAACGGGACTTATCCCCTGATGCACCCGTCTACCATCGCAGATCTGCTTCAACGCCATCGACAACCATCGCACCCCCGATGCCTACACGGCGCCGCAAGAGAGGTGGTACTTCATATCTCCTCAACTTTTTGATCTCAACCAGAAAATAGATCGTAACTTGGTTACTCTACTTTCTTTTCAGCTCTTAGAATTTAGTTCTTAGTTCGAAGCAAACAATGGATGCTAAATATCATTTCTCCAGTTTGCAGCTTTAAATCTGCCATGGCACAGTCATAATACGGTTTACTTGATCATGCTTAGGGTTTAATTGATCATGTTGGTTACATGGTGGTTTCTTTAATAGAAATCGGAGGGGAAACCCTCTTTTGCTCAAAAAAATGCTTAGGGTTTCCCCCTTTTATGATCACTATACGATCATAATACGTGCTTCGTGTCATAATAGCACTGCTCCACCCATCAAGCTAAACAAGCTTAGTTGTTCAAATACGAATCTGATATTATTAAAACAGAATCGTTTAATTGGTCAGCTAAATGTTCCTAATTTAGTTTCGAAAATGCATGTTCGCCGCTCGGGTGTGTATCTCTACAGGGTGCCCACGGTAGGCCGGCCCACCCTGGGATTTTGGGTCGTCCCAGGCCCCGATTCCCCTCTGTTCTGCTGTGCGCTACTGATCTCTACTCGCCCCCAGCCGCCTGCCTCGCCGGCGACTTGCCGTCCTCGGACGGCATGACTCTAGGCGGAGACGCCGGACTAGCAGGAGGTCAGGAGCTGCTCGCCCTACAGCGTCACCGCTACCCGGGCGCACCGCTGTGCCTACCTTCCCAGTCCGTTCAAGGCTCAGGCGTGCAGCACCCACTAAGCCAACCCGATTTATCCTGAGATACGTCCTCAATACTCAGCACTTCAGCAGCCACTCCTCATCACCCATTTTCTAATTGATTCATTACTCAATAGGCAGGATTGTCATTAGGGTTTGTTGTGTGCTGAGTGCTACCTACACTTAATGGTTCAGATGTATTTCAGTAATCTTTAGTACCTGTAAAGTTCACAAGGTTTCAAAATTCCGGCCCTAGGAACAGACACTAGTCATTTTGGATTGTTGGTCGTAGTGACATTGACCCAGATTACTACTGCAAGCCAGGTTTGTTGATAATTTTACTTGTCTTTCTTACTCATCTGATATGATATCCAATTATTCACGTCGATTAGTTGCAAACAGTAAGTGCTAGTCAAACTTCTTGATTCAGATTTTGGACGGTCTCTTACTGCAGTTACAATTCTGCATACTTGTCCTAGTGAGCTCACAAGTAAATGATTGATTCACTACATCTATGCTTGCCTACTCATATTTGTTGTCAATATTCTTTTAGGGTGGACCACCCTGTTTCAAAATACTGGAACCATAGACATGAGTGAATAGTATTTCTCTGTGTGATCTCTTCCATCATGTGTGGGCAACGAACATTGCATTGTATAGAAAGAAAGTGTCATTTCCAGCTTTTACATAGGCTACGATATTTTACATGGAATACAATCTGCCTACTTGCTTTGTGTCGCACTACCAACACTCCACCCTTGAAGCTAAACATTATGCCACTCATAATTCCTTGGTTTATTTGTTCAAATACGAATTTGATATGATTCTAATGTTCCTACTTCAGTTTTGAAATGTGTGTCTTCCTATTATAGAGACATAAGGGGTTTGTATTTCTGTGTGTGTTCTGGTCAGCACGGTTGGGGGTGAACTTTGCATATGCATGGGTTTATAGGGAGACACTCTTCGAGTTGAATCCGCAATGCATTCCATAGATAATATGACTACTTTTTATGTTATCATAAATCTCAGATTCTGAACATCATCATAATGATTATGAGCTTGCGCGCATGAAAAGAATAAAGCAGAACAATGCCATGGTTGTCAAACTTGGCATTAAGGGACTGAAATCAAGTCTGGATGCAATGCAATGCAAACACTCTCCACCTACAGATTCATGCTCAGAATATGATCCTAACAGGGATTCTGAGCTATAGGGAGACCTAAGTCAATGTAGCTCCCTAGTGGAGGAGTCAGAGGCAGATGCCCTGTCTTATTCACCCATCAAGGTGCTTGCTCTAACTTTCCACGATTATATTGGTCGCACATATCTTGCAACCGATTCTTTGCATTGCTTCTACTTTGTTGCACTGCCATTAGCTTACTTTACACATCGTGTATGTGAATATGCCCTGCCTATCCATTTTCAGTACATATTCCATCTTTCATCATACCATATTTATCCATTCAAATGTTGTTCTTGTGTATCAGACGTTCAAAAGGAAGAGGGCGATTGCTGATCGCGAAGGAGCACAAGCAAAGTATTTGTAAAAGGTAGTGACACCTGATAAATCAAATAGCCCATTAGGTGTAGTTGCAATATCACCTGACCCGCAAAACACCCCAACTCTAGCAGACTCTAGCCCTACTACACTGGTCATTTCTGATGCCCCAACTCAGCAGACCCAACTGCAGCAAACAGTATGATGATGCGAGTTGACATAGCACCAGCTCTATGACGCAAAACCCCCATTCCAGCAAAGAGTACACCAAATCCAGTTGCCAAATCCCTTTTCGAACCAGAGAGAGCCCCAATTGCAGCAAATAGGACCCCTATTACATTTCTTCCCAGTTTAGAAGATGAAGCTTATATTGTTGTCAGGAACTTTATGCGCATCTTTCCTTCATGGAAAGATTATACCGCAGACACAGAATAATTTACAGTCTTCCTCCGCAACTTACGCGTAAGTAATGTACTAATGTTATTCATGGTAATTACTGCATATGTTTCTGCTGACAGAAGACACAAGATTTCATTCTTTTAAATAGGCGAGGACCAAACTGGATTGTCAGGACGAGCAAGAGTTGGTTGCGCTTTTCAAGCACTCGTTGATGAAGTGTCGTTCCTACCCGAGGCAAGCGCACTTCAATGGCAAGCCTCTAAACGAAATTTCTGTAAAGTCTCCGGTGCTACATTCATCCGACAGTGAATGGAATAATCTTGTTACACATTGGTCTCGTCTGCAGCATAAGGTACTGTCTATGATATCACATCACAATTTGAATTACATTACTGCATTTGCCTTAACGTCTCACTTGTACGAAAACTGTTAGCAGAAGAACATTCATTCTCAAGGGACCACAACATCTCGCAACTATACTGCACACTGCATTGCTCTTGTGAGTACCTCTTGCCCTGTATGACCATACTTACTTTCATAGTTGTTTGATTATGTAGCATCACTGCACATGTTAGCCTCGTTATCGTCCATTTGGTGGACATTATAAGATCCGTATGGACTCTTACATAAATTTAGAATCAACCCAATGCTTTTGAAGAGGTTTAGCTCTGCAGTCCTCTTGTAAGGACTGAACGTCGTCTATCACTGTACTTACATTAATAGCTACTCCCTCTGTCCCATAATATAAGAACGTTTTATACGGTACACCAGTGTTCAAAACACTCTTGTATTATGGGAAGAGGGATTGGTTCATTGTGTAGCATTCTGCATCTTATCTCCCTCGCCCACCATTTACTAAAAGATATCAGATCTATATTTAATATTACCAAAAAGTTGAATACAAAGACAATGCCAGTGCAGAAGTGTAGCCCATTGGTCTTGTCAGTACATTTTGTCCTGTAACGCTTGTACTTCCAGGGATTGGTAGTTGATTATGTAGCATGAATCCGCATCTTATCTTTATTATCCTCTATCCCTTCCAGTATTATCATATATCTATAATTACTCTCTACAAAATGTAGAGTACAGGCAATGCTTATGAAGAAGATTATGTGATGAAATTCTTGAGTTATCCTTCCCTTGACATGGAGAAGGGCATTATAAAGCCGGTGTTAACTGTTAATGTAACTCAATCCTTCTAAAGCCTTTATCCTCAACTGTTGTTTAATTTGCTCATACTCCCTATCGTTTACTGCTGTTTAGTTTGTTGTTTCTATCAAAATGCATGTTCGCAAGAACCGTAAGTTCCAAGTTTTACTTGTAAAACCAAATTCCTTATTCATACCATGCACATTACTCAATACTCCCTATATGTATGCTTGTTTTTGTGGATCTATAATCCAATGTGTGGTGAAGCAGCCCACGTATGTACCTTGTTGATGCGACCGTGTCTGCTATGGTGGCAGCGGACTTTTTGAAGGCTGGCCAAACACGGAAGGATAGATATGTAGTACCAGCTAGGCGCCGGGCAAAAAGTATACATGCAATTATTCAAGGTAACACTTATGCGACCGACAAAGTTCATATCATACCAGCAAAGGAAGTGAAGCCGACGTTCAGAACTCCATGCCAATTTTTAACAGTGGGCAAAATTCAACTGAAGTTGAATTGAAATCAGTTTCATGCAAATACTGTGTGCTCTTTTATTTCTGTAAGGGCCAGTACTAGTACGTGCGTGTACTACTAGTTTCCTGGTCCAATTAGCTTTTCAAGTGTTATTTTTTATTAGGGTCCTTCAGTTAGTTTAGACTACATACGTGTACTAGTAGTCCACGTCTAGCCAACTTTCGGAGTCCAAGTCGGCCCAGCTTTGTGCCTGCGTGCACTATTAATAAGGCCCTCTCGCCATGTATTAGGCAGTCATTTTTGGAAGAGAAAAAGAGACCTAGGAAATCGAGAGACCTAGGAAATCGCCATGTTCCGGCGACCAAGTTCTGCTTGAGATTGAGTTGATGAATCGATTAGGTTATGTGTTCTTTGGCATGAAGATTGGAAGCTTGTGCTTCTAAATTTCCGGCTGGTCATCTACGATCGTCCATGCGCTTCCGATCAGGGTGCTCGTGTTGTTTGGCCTGGTTTGCATCTATTCCTGTAGACCTCGCTAGGTTTTTCTGTTGTTAGTGATTCTGGTGAGACAAGCTTGCCATGGAGTTGTTCCGTCAAGGTTACACATAAGCATCAACCTACGGAGTGATTAGGGAAACCATGGTGTTACTTGTTGGAGCTACAAGAGATCCTATTTTTGCTGCAAGATTGTGCTATGAAAGATTGGGCAAATTGTTCGTGCCTTCGATTTTTCTGTCTACGGTTGCATCAAGTGGTATTCAGAGCAAGGTTGATCATGGTATAATTTTTTTCCTGCTATTTGATTCAATTGTTTGAAAGATGGTGAACTCGCAGCATGAGAAATCTGATCATGAGGAAGGCGATGAACTTCCGGAGGATCTGGAGATAAGTGATGATTTGCGTATCCATCTGATGTCGATCAAGGGAGCCAACAAGAAGCTTGGGACAAGGGTTGAGGAATTGTCTGCAAATATTGTAGGCGTCGAGGACAGGTTAAACGAGCGTCTGACTGCCAGTGACCGACAGCGCACTGATAGTCTACAGGTGGTGACCGAGAGTCTTAATCGGCTCACTGCAGCAGTTCAGCGCCTTCAGGCGAGAGATGTGGCACCCCGACAGTCCCGTTCACCACGACGACGTCGTGACCGTGACAACGATGATGGTGGCGATTTTTCTGAGGATTCCGATGCCCGTGGAGGCTTACATCACCGACCACGGCATGATGCTAGGGCTCACCGCCATGCTGGGTGGGGCCGTGACTATGGCCGCAATGGTGCCCATGAGGATGATGGCTTGGGTCGAATCAAGATAACCATACCAGAATTCTCGGGACGTTGTGCCGACCCGGAGAAATATTTGGAGTGGGAGATGCGCATAAATCAGATTTTTGATGGTCACAACTACTCCGAAGAGAAGAAGGTTCGTGTTGCATCAATGGAATTTACAGAGTATGCTCTTGTATGGTGGAATAATAAAAACCGTACTCACGAGCGACATGCGACATGGGTTGACATGAAGCGAATCATGAGGGAACGTTTTGTGCCTGCTTACTACACTCGCCAGCTTCATAGTAGACTGCGTCATCTAGTGCAAGGTACAAAATCAGTTGATGAGTACTACAAAGTGATGCAAGTTTTGATGATCCGTACGGCTGTGCGTGAGTCTGCGGAGGCGACCATGGTACGTTTCTTTGAGGGGTTGGAAGAAAACATTCGTGACCGTGTTGATTTAATGCAATATAATGATATTCATGAATTACTTCATCAAGCAGAGCGTGCTGAATGTTGGGTATTGGAGAAGCAAGTTTCAGAGAATCGTCCGACTTACAACAGTGGGCGACGTGGTTCTTCTCCTATTGAGGGTGGGTTTAGTGCTAAACCGACTCCTTCTTATAAGTCGGGAAGCATTGAACATAGTAAAGTGGCGGCTGCACCAAAGGAGGTTTCTCATGTTTCATCTAATGCGTCTTCATCTCATCATCGTAATATTATTTGCCACAAGTGTGGAGGACGTGGACACATGAAGCATGAGTGTTCCAATCAACGAAGGGTTCTACTTGTTGATGCAGAATATATTTCAGAATCTGAAGATGAGACGCCTAAGCTAGAGGATGGAATTGAAAGAGGTCACGGTGATACCATACTATGTTATCCTCAAGATGATCCTGATATGGAGAGTTTGCTAGCACATAAGGTCCAGCGAGATGACAAGACCATTGTTGAACAAGGACAACGATGGAGTATTTTTCAAACTACATGTACCATCAAGGGAGAAGTGTGCAAACTGGTAATTGATGGCGGCAGTGCTAGCAACATGATTAGCAAGGATGTGGTGGATTCTTTTTCGTTGCCAACATGGGAGCATCCAAAACCATACTATATGAAGTGGATAAATGATGTGGGCAAAGTGAAGGTAACACATAGGGTGAAGGTGCCTTTTTCTGTTGATGGTTATGTCGATAAAGTGGAATGCGACGTCATGCCACTTCATGTTTGTCATCTTATTTTGGGGCGTCCATGGCGGCACGATGTGAACGCTCTTCATCATGGCCGAACAAATCGGTATACTTTTATGCATAAGGGTGAGTTCTATGCTATTATTCCTAAAGATGCAAAAGATATAAAATGTACTGTCAAAGTTTTTAAGAAAAAGACTACAAGGCATAGGTTGAAACCGAGGACGGTTTCCCTTCAAGGGAGGGAGGATGATGCGACCGTGTCTGCTATGGTGGCAGCGGACGTTTTGAAGGCTGGCCAAACACAGAAGGATAGATATGTTGTACCAGCTAGGCGCCGGGCAAAAAGTATACATGCAATTATTCAAGGTAACACTTATGCGACCGACAAAGTTCATATCATACCAGCAAAGGAAGTGAAGCCGACGTTCAGAACTCCATGCCAATTTTTAACAGTGGGCAAAATTCAACTGAAGTTGAATTGAAATCAGTTTCATGCAAATATTGTGTGCTCTTTTATTTCTGTAAGGGCCAGTACTAGTACGTGCGTGTACTACTAGTTTCCTGGTCCAATTAGCTTTTCAAGTGTTATTTTTTATTAGGGTCCTTCAATTAGTTTAGACTACATACGTGTACTACTATTCCACGTCTAGCCAACTTTCGGAGTCCAAGTCGGCCCAGCTTTGTGCCTGCGTGCACTATTAATAAGGCCCTCTCACCATGTATTAGCCAGTTTTTTTTGGAAGAGAAAAAGAGACCTAGGAAATCGCCATGTTCCGGCGACCAAGTTCTGCTTGAGATTGAGTTGATGAATCGATTAGGTTCTGTGTTCTTTGGCGTGAAGATTGGAAGCTTGTGCTTCTAAATTTCCGGCTGGTCGTGTACGATCGTCCACGCGCTTCCGATCAGGGTGCTCGTGTTGTTTGGCCTGGTTTGCATCTATTCCTGTAGACCTCGCTAGGTTTTTCTGTTGTTAGTGATTCTGGTGAGACAAGCTTGCCGTGGAGTTGTTCCGTCAAGGTTACACATAAGCATGAACCTACGGAGTGATGAGGGAAACCAGGATGTTACTTGTTGGAGCTACAAGAGATCCTATTTTTGCTGCAAGATTGTGCTGTGAAAGATTGGGCAAATTGTTCGTGCCTTCGATTTTTCTGTCTACGGTTGTATCACTTGTCATCTCCTGTTTTATCTTACTGATGTGGCTGATGATATGAACAACATGCCATGCACATTAACCAAAATAGATACAATGATTGTCTTTGCCCTTCATCTATGCTTGTTATGTTGACATGGTAATCCAGTAGTGCGGTGAAGCTCCCCGCATTATGAACAATGCCAGATTATGCTATTGATATTTTGAACTTAGTCTTTATTTTCTAATTTGAAATTGGATGGAATTGACAGCACAATTATCATCTTTGTTTATACATGTGGAAAACCTGTCATCTCTCTGCTTGTTTCAGGGTGATATGCCTGATGGCATGCACAAGTCTGCTGAAGGCTGTGAGACAAACCCAACATATATTGCAGCAAAGAAGGCAAAACATCTTGAAGATAGCGAGACAACCCCAAAGTCTTGTCCTGATGCAGTGTTCAAGTTACTTGAGACTAGCAGTCAGACAAGCCCACAGAATTCGCTCTCTGAATCAGTTCAACTTCTTCACTCCCAAGTTCTAGCAGAAAGGCATTCTGCAACTGAACTTCGACTTGAAGTCCTATCTCTAAGAAAGATTGCGGAGAACACCAATGAGAACCGCATTGCTAAACAGCTACACCTGGAAACTATGGCCGACATGCTAGGCCGGTCTCACAGCCTTGCTCAGCAGCTTGCGCAGTAGTTCCCGCGCAAGGCTAATCTTTCTTGAACTGTCTTGGAAGTGGTATCGGTTCAGTATTATTTTGTTGCGCTGCAATGGTGCCCAGTTTTTGTAATATGCTTCTTTGTTGCGCTTTATGATCACTTGTGGCGAACTTCGATGCTTAGTGGATGTAACATACCATAAATCCTTTATTGTATAATGTAGGTTTATTCTAAGTTACTATGCCGTAATTTCTTTATTGTATAGAGTAGGTTTGTTCTTAATTCCTACTGGTTACTGCCATATTCGCTATCTGAAAAAAAAACTAATGTAGTCGATCGGGCCAAAACATTCGCCTCTAACGGGCCTGGTTTTTAGCGGGCCACAATTGGGCCAGCCTGCATCTTTCTTGGGCCCGAATGGCCATTGGGGCCTTCACACTTTGCGCCAGGCCCACAACTTACTCTGGCCTATATTCGGCCCAAATTTTAGTTGGGCCTTTTGTGGACCCAACGCTTAGATTGGTGCTACGTCTTGAGCTTGCGTTGGTTTTCCTTGAAGAAGAAAGGGTGATGCAGCAAAGTAGCGTAAGTATTTCCCTCAGTTTTTGAGAACCAAGGTATCAATCCAGTAGGAGGCTCCTCAAAAGTCCCACACACCTACACAAACAAATAAGAACCTCGCAACCAGCGCAATAAAGGGGTTGTCAATCCCTTCACGGCCACTTGCGAAAGTAAGATCTGATAGAGGTAATACGATAAGATAAATATTTTTGGTATTTTTATGATATAGATTGCAAAGTAAAAGATGCAAATAAAAGTATATGGTAAACTTATATGATAGAAGATAGACCCAGAGGCCATAGGTTTCACTAGTGGCTTCTCTCAAGAGAGCATAAGTATTACGATGGGTGAACAAATTACTGTCGAGCAATTGATAGAAAAGCGCATACTTATGAGATTATCTAGGCATGATCATGTATATAGGCATCACATCCGTGACAAATAGATCGAAACGATTTTGCATCTACTACTATTACTACACACATCGACCGACTACTGCCTGCATCTAGAGTATTAAGTTCATGAAGAACAAAGTAACGCATTAAGAAAGATGACATGATGTAGAGGGATAAACTCATGCAATATGATATAACCCCCATCTTTTTATCCTCGATGGCAACAATACAATACGTGCCTTGCTGCCCCTGATGTCACTGGGAAAGGACACCGCAAGATTGAACCCAAAGCTAAGCACTTCTCCCATTGCAAGAAAGATCAATCTAGTAGGCCAAACCAAACTGATAATTCGATGAGACTTGCAAAGATAACTTAATCACACATAAAATAATTCAGAGGAGATTCTAATATTTCTCATAGATAAACTTGATCATAAACCCACAATTCATCGGATCTCGACAAACACACCGCAAAAAGAGTTACATCGAATAGATCTCCAAGAAGATCGAGGAGAACTTTGTATTGAGAATCAAAGAGAGAGAAGAAGCCATCTAGCTAATAACTATGGACCTGAAGGTTTGTGGTAAACTACTCACAACTCATCGGAAGGGCCTTGGAGATGATGTAGAGGCCCTCCGTGGTCGATTCCCCCTCCTGCGGAGCGCCGACGAAGGCTCCAAGATGGGATCTCGCGACTACAGAAGGTTTTGGCGGTGGAATTAGGTTTTCGTGGTGCTCCTGGATGTTTTCGGGGTACGTGGGTATATATAGGAGGAAGAAGTAGGTCGGTGGACGCTCGAGGGGCCCACGAGGGTGGGGGCGCACCCACCCCTAGGGGGTGCACCGGGCACCCTCGTGGTCGCCTTGGTTGTTGCTTGACTTCCACTCCAAGTCCTCTGGATTGCGTTTGTTCCAAAAAGATCGCTCCCGAAGGTTTCATTCCGTTTGGACTCCGTTTGATATTCCTTTCCTTCGAAACACTGAAATAGGCAAAAAAACAGCAATTTGGGCTGGGCCTCCGGTTAGTAGGTTAGTCCCAAAAATGATATATAAGTGTAAAGTAAAGCCCATAAACATCCAAAATGGGTAATATAATAGCATGGAACAATAAAAAATTATAGATACATTGGAGACGTAACAAGCATCCCCAAGCTTAATTCCTGCTCGTCCTCGAGTAGGTAAATGATAAAAACGGAATTTTTGATGTGGAGTGCTACCTAGCATAATTCTCAATGTAATTTTCTTTATTGTGGCATGAATGTTCAGATCCAAATGATTCAAAATAAAAGTTCATATTGACATAAGAAATAGTAATACTTCAAGCATACTAATCAAAGCAATCATGTCTTCTCAAAATAACATGGCTAAAGAAAGTTATCCCTACAAAATCATATAGCCTGGCTGTTGCTCTATCTTCATCACACAAAGTATTTAATCATGCACAACCCCGATGACAATCCAAACAATTGTTTCATACTTTAGTAATCTCAAACTTTTTCAACTTTCACGCAATACATGAGCGTGAGCCATGGACATAGCACTATATGTGGAATAGAATGGTGGTTGTGGAGAAGACAAAAAAGGAGAAGATAGTCTCACATCAACTAGGCGTATCAACGGGCTATGGAGATACCCATTAATAGATATCAATGTGAGTGAGTAGGGATTGCCATGCAACGGATGCACTAGAGCTATAAATATATGAAAGCTCAACAAAAGAAACTAAGTGGGTGTGCATCCAACTCGCTTGCTCACGAAGACCTAGGGCGTTTTGAGGAAGCCCATCATTGGAATATACAAGCCAAGTTCTATAATGAAAAATTCCCACTAGTATATGAAAGTGACAACATAGAAGACTCTCCATCATGAAGATCATGGTGCTACTTTGAAGCACAAGTGTAGTAAAAAGGATAGTAGCATTGTTTCTTCTCTCTTTTTCTCTCATTTTTTTTAATTTGGCCTTTCTCTTTTTTTATTTGGCCTTTCTCTTTCTTTATTTGGACTTTCTCTTTTTTTTGTAGAGTCCGAAGTCTCATCCCGACTTGTGGGGGAATCATAGTCTCCATCATCCTTTCCTCACTTGGGACAATGCTCTAATAATGAAGATCATCACACTTTTATTTACTTACAACTCAAGATTACAACTCGATACTTAGAACAAGATATGACTCTATATGAATGCCTCCGGTGGTGTACCAGGATATGCAATGAATCAAGAGTGACATGTATAAAAAATTATGAAGGTGGCTTTGCCACAATACGATGTCAACTACATGATCATGCAAAAGCAGTATGACAATGATGATGCGTGTCATAATAAACGGAACGGTGGAAAGTTGCATGCCAATATATCTCGGAATGGCTATGGAAATGCCATAATAGATAGGTATGGTGGCTGTTTTGAGGAAGGTATATGGTGGGTGTATGGTACCGGCGAAAGTTGCGCGGCATAAGAGAGCCTAGCAATGGTGGAAGGCTAAGAGTGCGTATAATCCATGGACTCAACATTAGTCATAAAGAACTCATATACTTATTGCAAAAATCTACAAGCCACTGAAAACAAAGTACTACGCGCATGCTCCTAGGGGGATAGATTGGTAGGAAAAGACCATCGCTCGTCCCCGACCGCCACTCATAAGGAAGACAATCAATGAATAAAATTGTGCTCCAACTTCATCACAAAGCGGTTCACCATACGTGCATGCTACGGGAATCACAAACTTCAACACAAGTATTCTTTGAATTCATAATCACCCAACTAGCATGACTCTAATATCACCACCTCTATATCTCAAAACAATTATCAAGTATCAAATTGATCATAGCATCCAATTCACTTTCTATGATAGTTTTTATTATACCCATCTTGGATGCCTATCATTCTAGGACCAATTTTATAACCATAGCAAATACCATGCTGTTCTAAGAGACTCTCAAAATAATATAAGTGAAGCATGAGAGATCAACAATTTCTGCAAAATTAAGCCACCGCCGTGCTCTAAAAGATATAAGTGAAGCACTAGAGCAAAGATTATCTACCTCAAAAGATATAAGTGAAGCACATAGAGTATTCTAATAAATCCCAATCAAGTGGGTTTCTCCCAAAAGGTGTGTACAGCAAGGATGATTGTGGTAATCTAAAAAGCAAAGAATAATATCATACAAGACGCTCCAAGCAAAACACATATCATGTGGTGAATAAAAATATAGCTCCAAGTAAAGTTACCGATAAACGTAGACGAAAGAGGGGATGCCTTCCGGGGCATCCCCAAGCTTAGGCTTTTGGTTATCCTTGAATATCTTGGGGTGCCATGGGCATCCCCAAGCTTAGGCTCTTGCCACTCCTTATTCCATAGTCCATCAAATCTTTACCCAAAACTGGAAAACTTCACAACACAAAACTCAACAGGAAATCTCATAAGCTTCGTTAGTGCAAGAAAGAAAAACCACCACGTAAGGTACTGTAATGAACTCATTCTTTATTTATATTGGTGTTAAACCTACTGTATTCCAACTTCTCTATGGTTCATACCCCCCGATACTAGCCATAGATGCATCAAAATAAGCAAACAACACACGAAAAATAGAATCTATCAAACACAGAACAGTCTGTAGCAATATGTAACTTTCGAATATTATGGAACTATAAAAATCCTACCAAAATAGGAAGTCCTGGTCAATTTCTCTGTTGATCTAAAGCAAAAAGAATCAACGGAAAAGCACGTTTCTGTGAATTACTAAAATTATTTTTGTGCGTGCAAAGTTTCTATTTTTCAGCAGAATCAAATTAACTATCACCGTAGGTTATCCTATAGGTTCTACTTGGCACAAACACTAATTAAACATAAAAACACATCTAAACAGAAGCTATAATAAAGATTTATTACTAAACAGAAGCAAAAAGCAAGAAACAAAAATAAAATTGGGTTGCCTCCCAACTAGCGCTATCGTTTAACACCCCTAGCTAGGCATTGATAATTTTAATGATGCTCACATGAAAGACAAGAATTGAAGCACAAAGAGAGCATCATGAAACGCGTGACAAACACATCTAGGTCTAACATACTTCCTATGCATAGTCATCTTATAGGAAAACAAATTATCATAGCAAGCAAAAACTAGCATATGCAAGGAAGCGGAAAGAAACAATAGCAATCTCAACATAACGAGAGGTAATTTAGTAGCATGAAAATTTCTACAATCATATTTTCCTCTCTCATAGTAATTACATGTGGGATCTAAAGTTGACACTCTTCCAAACCCACTTTACATAATATTGCAAATACTTTTATCAATCTCATATTCATCATGGGGCTTAAATTTTCAAGATCATAAGAAGAATCACCCCAATCATGATCATTGCAACAAGTAGTAGACATAGCAAAATTAGCATCCCCAAGCTTAGGGTTTTGCATATTATTAGCACAATTGACATCAATAGAATTTATAATAAAATCATTGCAATCATGCTTTTCATCGAAGGAACTATCAAGTATAGGTGCAATAGCAACGATCTCATGTTTAACATAAGGAACTATAGCAAATTCATCTTCATAAATATTGGCATCATGGCCACAAGAATAGCAAGCATCATGTTCATCAAGGGATATTTCAATCAAATCATCGGAATCATAATTATCTATAGATTCATGCATATCATTATTTTCTTCCAAAGCAACGGTCATTCTCTCAATAAATTCTTTGACATAGACATTATGAGCATAGTTTTCATAGCAATATTTAAGTATGTCAAAATTTTCAGATTCGTAGAGAGTAATATCATACTTTTCAATCAAAGAAGCAACTTCATAAGCACCCTTAAAAGCAACAAATTCTTCAATTTGTTTGATATCATAGTAACTATAAACACCCTTTGCATAAGAAGATAAGATTTCATTATCATTGAACTCACATAGGTAGGGAAGGTGTTTTTTAGGGTTCTTAGAGCAACAAGTAAAATCACAAATTTCACAAAGATTCCAAGCATAACACAACAAATGGTTTATTTGATCCCATAAGAGTACCCCTTTTTGAGACACACGATGACGCACAAAATGAGCATGCCCATCTAAATATTTCCCATCAACTAGGCTAGTTGGGGTTTCAGCACGAGCGCATAAGGATCGAAGATGATCCAAGTAGAACACTTTAAGTGGATCCATATCAATAGATTTAGCAAGCAAAGATGCAAGCACATAGAAGGCACATGGAGACACAAGCAAACATAAGATCGAACGGAAGAAGGGCGAAGAAAACGGCAAGGGTGAAGCGGGGGAGAGGAAAACGAGAGGCAAATGGCAAATAATGTAATACGAGGGAGATGAGTTTGTGATGGGTACTTGGTATGTCTTGACTTGAGCGAAGACCTCCCCGGCAACGGTGCCAGAAATCCTTCTTGCTACGTCTTGAGCTTGCGTTGGTTTTCCTTGAAGAGGAAAGGGTGATGCATCAAAGTAGCGTAAGTATTTCCCTCAGTTTTTGAGAACCAAGGTATCAATCAAGTATGAGGCTCCTCAAAAGTCCCACGCACCTACACAAACAAACAAGAACCTCACAACCAATGCAATAAAGGGGTTGTCAATCCCTTCACGGCCACTTGCGAAAGTAAGATCTGATAGAGATAAGATAAATATTTCTGGTATTTTTATGATATAGATTGGAAAGTAAAAGATGCAAATAAAAGTAGATGGTAAACTTATATGATAGAAGATAGACCCGGGGGCCATAGGTTTCACTAGTGGCTTCTCTCAAGATAGCATAAGTATTACGGTGGGTGAACAAATTACTGTCGAGCAATTGATAGAAAAGCGCATAGTTATGAGATTATCTAGGCATGATCATGTATATAGGCATCACGTCTGTGACAAGTAGATCGAAACGATTCTGCATCTACTACTATTACTCCACACATTGACCGACTCCTGCCTGCATCTAGAGTATTAAGTTCATGAAGAACAGAGTAACGCATTAAGAAAGATGACATGATGTAGAAGGATAAAGTGCAATATGATATAAACCCCATTTTTTCTCCTTGATGGCAACAATACAATACGTGCCTTGCTGCCCCTGCTGTCACTGGAAAGAACACCGCAAGATTGAACCCAAAGCTAAGCACTTCTCCCATTGCAAGACAGATCAATCTAGTAGGCCAAACCAAACTGATAATTCGATGAGACTTGCAAAGATAACTTAATCACACATAAAAGAATTCAGAGGAGATTCAAATATTTCTCATAGATAAACTTGATCATAAACCCACAATTCATCGGATCTTGAAAAACACACCGCAAAAAGAGTTACATCGAATAGATCTCCAAGAAGATCGAGGAGAACTTTGTATTGAGAATCAAAGAGAGAGAAGAAGCCATCTAGCTAATAACTATGGACCTGAAGGTCTGTGGTAAACTACTCACAACTCATCGGAAGGGCCTTGGAGATGATGTAGAGGCCCTCCGTGGTCGATTCCCCCTCCGGCGGAGCACCGACGAAGGCTCCAAGATGGGATCTCGCGGATACAGAAGGTTGCGGCGGTGGAATTAGGTTTTCGTGGTGCTCCTGGATGTTTTCGGGGTACGTGGGTATATATAGGAGGAAGAAGTAGGTCGGTGGACGCTCGAGGGGCCCACGAGGGTGGGGGGCGCGCCCACCCCTAGGGGGGGCGCCGGGCACCCTCGTGGTCGCCTCGGTTGTTGCTTGACTTCCACTCCAAGTCCTTTGGATTGCGTGTGTTCCAAAAAGATCGCTCCCGAAGGTTTCATTCCGTTTGGACTCCGTTTGATATTCCTTTCCTTCGAAACACTGAAATAGGCAAAAAAAAACAGCAATCTGGGCTGGGCCTCCGGTTAGTAGGTTAGTCCCAAAAATGATATAAAAGTGTAAAGTAAAGCCCATAAACATCCAAAACGGGTAATATAATAGCATGGAACAATAAAAAATTATAGATACGTTGGAGACGTATCAATTGGCCCAGGTAGCGTTGGGCCATTAACAGGCTGAATATTCTACTGGCCTGTTACGACCCAGAAGAAACCATGGGCCTTTAGCAGGCCGAAATGCATGTTGGGCCTCAATTTTCACTAGTCGTCGACGGGCCTTCAGTAGGCTGAAATGTAGACCGGGCCTTTTTTGGCCCAGTTATATGACGGGTCGTTACCAGGCCGAAACATATCTTGGGCTTTAGTTGGCCCACTGATATCATGGGCCTTTAAGAGGCTGAAAGCTTAGTACATGCATCAACGGGCCGAATTATACGACAAGCCTTTAACAGGCCCAAAGTCACGTTGGGCTGAACTGTCGCCACCTTTATCACGGGCCGTTAGTGGGCTGGATGTCGCGTCGGACCATATATGGCCCATGGGCAGCACGGGCCATTCCCAGGCCGAAAGACACACCGGGCTGAAATGGGCCCATGTCTACATCGGGCCTCTAACAAGCCGAAGTTCACTGGGCTGTAATTGGGCCCAAATATTCGGCGAACAATTAACGGGCCAGATCTGGCTCCGGGCCGTAAATGGGGCTTTATTAAACAGGCCGTTATTGGGCTGGCCCACTAGTAGCTGAGTAAGTACTACGGGCCTTTGACTGGGCCGACCTTTTTAACCTATATATGGGCCTCTGTTGGGCCCTGCCACGTGTCGACGTATCATAGGCATGTCTCCTCCAATGGATGGGCGACATCTGGCCCACCGAGGAGCAGACACGTGTTTCCTCTGGCCAATGAGAATTTTACACGTGGAAAATCACCATTGGTCCGGGTTGTTAACGGGTTATCGGATCCAAAACCGGACCTGATAGCTTAACGGCGAGCCGTTACGGTGGATGCCATGTGTCGGTCACCCTTGACGAAAGCACTTCGACGATGCGCGATTTATCGTCATGGAAGTGGACACTTCCGTGATGATAATTTTGGTAATGTCATGGAACACTTCTACGACAGCACAGGTATGACTATCTTGATTCTGTCATAAAATTGTCATGGATGTACATGCATGACAGAAAACGTGACCTACTTTGACAAACACGTATCATCATGGAAGTGTCTTTCTTTTGTAGTGTATGGTGTGATCTATGATGTCTCTTACCGATTTATCACTATCATTTTGGGGTTATGCATTAGAGACAGCTGCATTCACGTTAAATAGGGCACCATCTAAATCCGTTGAGACGACACCATATGAATTGTGGTTTGGCAAGAAACCCAAGTTGTCGTTTCTTAAAAGTTTGGGGTTGTGATGCTTATGTGAAAAAGTTCCAGCCTGATAAGCTCGAACCCAAATCGGAGAAGTGCGTCTTCATAGAATACCCAAAAGAAACTGTTGGGTACACCTTCTATTACAGATCCAAAGGCAAGATCTTTGTTACTAAGAGTGGATCCTTTCTAGAGAAGGAGTTTCTCTCGAAAGAAGTGAGTGGGAGGAAAGTAGAACTTGATGAGGTAATTGTACCTTCTCTCAAATTGGAAAGTAGCTCATCACTGAAATCAGTTCCAGTGATACCTACACCAATTAGTGAGGAAATTAATGATGATGATCATGAAACTTCAGATCAAGTTACTACCGAACCTCGTAGGTCAACCAGAGTACGATCCGCACTAGAGTGGTACGGTGATCCTATTCTGGAAGTCATGTTACTAGACCATGATGAACCTACGAACTATGAGGAAGCGATGATGAGCCCAGATTCCGACAGATGGCTTGAGGCCATGAAATCTGAGATAGAATCCATGTATGAGAACAAAGTGTGGACTTTGGTGGACTTGCCTGATGATCGGCAAACCATTGAGAATTAATGGATCCTCAAGAGGAAGACGGACGCTGATAGTAGTGTTACTATCTACAAAGCTAGACTTGTCGAAAAAGGTTTTTGACAAGTTCAAGGTGTTGACTACGATGAGATTTTCTCACTCATAGCAATGCTTAAGTCTGTCCGAATCATGTTAGCAATTGCCGCATTTTATGAAATCTGGCAAATGGATAAACAAAACTGCATTCCTTAATGGATTTATTAAAGAAGAGTTGTATATGATGCAACCAGAAGGTTTTGTCGATCCTAAAGGTGCTAACAAAATATGCAAGCTCCAGCGATCCATCTATGGACTGGTGCAAGCATCTCGGAGTTGGAATATACGCTTTGATAAGTTGATCAAATCATATAGTTTTATACAGACTTGCGGTGAAGCCTGTATTTACAAGAAAGTGAGTGGGAGCACTACAGCCTTTCTGATAAGTACATGTGAATGACATATTATCGATCGAAAATGATGTAGAATTTTCTGGAAAGCATAAAGGAGTGTTTGAAAGGAGTTTTTCAAAGAAAGACCTCGGTGAAGCTGCTTATACATGTTGAGCATCAAGATCTACAGAGATAGATCAAGACGCTTGATAAGTTTTTTCAATGAGTACATACCTTGACAAGTTTTTGAAGTAGTTCAAAATGGAACAATCAAAGAAAGAGTTCTTGCCTGTGTTGCAAGGTGTGAAGTTGAGTAAGACTCAAAGCCCGACCACGGTAGAAGATAGAGAGAGAATGAAAGTCATTCCCTATGCCTCAGTCATACGTTCTATAAAGTATGCCATGCTGTGTACCAGACCTATTGTATACCCTACCCTGAGTTTGGCAAGGGAGTACAATTTTGATCTAGGAGTAGATCACTGGACAGCGGTGAAAATTATCCTTAGAGGACTAAGGAAATATTTCTCGGTTATGGAGGTGATAAAGAGTTCGTCGTTAAGAGTTACGTCGATGCAAGCTTTGACACCGATCTGGATGACTCTAAGTCACAATCTGGATACATATTGAAAGTGGGAGCAATTAGCTAAAGTAACTCCGTGGAGAGCATTGTAGACATAGATATTTGCAAAATAAATACGAATCTAAATGTGGCAGACCCGTTGACTAAACTTCTCTCACAAGCAAAACATGATCACACCTTAGTACTCTTTGGGTGTTAATCACATGGCGATGTGAACTAGATTACTGATTCTAGTAAACACTTTGAGTGTTGGTCACATGGCGATGTGAACTATGGGTGTTAATCACATGGTGATGTGAACTATTGGTGTTAAATCAGATAGCGATGTGAACTAGATTATTGACTCTAGTGCAAGTGGGAGACTGAAGGAAATATGCCCTAGAGGCAATAATAAAGTTATTATTTATTTCCTTATTTCATGATAAATGTTTATTATTCATGCTAGAATTGTACTAACCGGAAACTTGGTACATGTGTGAATACATAGACAAACAGAGTGTCACTAGTATGCCTCTACTTGACTAGCTCGTTGAATCAAAGATGGTTAAGTTTCCTAGCCATAGACATGAGTTGTCATTTGATTAACGGGATCACATCATTAGAGAATGATGTGATTGACTTGACCCATTCCGTTAGCTTAGCACTTGATCGTTTAGTTTATTGCTATTGCTTTCTTCATGACTTATACATGTTCCTATGACTATGAGATTATGCAACTCCCGAATACCGGAGGAACACTTAGTGTGCTATCAAACGTCACAACGTAACTGGGTGATTATAAAGATGCTCTACTGATAATATAGGGGATCGCAACAGTTTTCGAGGGTAGAGTATTCAACCCAAATTTATTGATTCGACACAAGGGGAGCCAAAGAATATTCTCAAGTATTAGCAGTTGAGTTGTCAATTCAACCACACCTGGATAACTTAGTATCTGCAGCAAAGTATTTAGTAGCAAAGTAGTATGGAAGTAACAGTAATAGTGGCAAAAGTAACGATGGCAGTTTTGTAGTAATTGTAATAGTAGCAACGGTAAAGTAAATAAGCAAAGCACAATATGTGAAAAGCTCGTAGGCATTGGATCAGTGATGGATAATTATGTCGGATGCGATTCCTCATGTAATAGTTGTAACATAGGGTGACACAGAACTAGCTCCAGTTCATCAATGTAATGTAGGCATGTATTCCGAATATAGTCATACGTGCTTATGGAAAAGAACTTGCATGACATCTTTTGTCCTACTCTCCCGTGGCAGCGGGGTCCTAGTGGAAACTAAGGGATATTAAGGCCTCCTTTTAATAGAGTACCAGACCAAAGCATTAACACATAGTGAATACATGAACTCCTCAAACTACGGTCATCACCGAGAAGTATCCCGATTATTGTCACTTCGGGGTTTTCGGATCATAACACATAATAGGTGACCATAGACTTGCAAGATAGGATCAAGAACTCACATATATTCATGAAAACATAATAGGTTCAGATCTGAAATCATGGCACTCGGGCCCTAGTGACAAGCATTAAGCATAGCAAAGTCATAGCAACATCAATCTCAGAACATAGTGGATACTAGGATCAAACCCTAACAAAACTAACTTGATTACATGGTAAATCTCATCCAACCCATCACCGTCCAGCAAGCCTACAATGGAATTACTCACGCACGACGGTGAGCATCATGAAATTGGTGATGGAGGATGGTTGATGATGACGACGGCGACGAATCCCCCTTTCCGGAGCCCCGAATGGACTCCAGATCAGCCCTCCCGAGAGAGATTAGGGCTTGGCGGCGGCTCCGTATCGTAAAACGCGATGAAACTTTCTCTCTGATTTTTTTCTCCGTGAAAGAGAATATATGGAGTTGGAGTTGAGGTTGGTGGACATCCAGGGGGCCCACGAGGCAGGGGGCACGCCTAGGGGGAGGGGGCGCGCCCCCACCCTCGTGGACAGGGTGTGGGGCCCCTGGCCTTGATTCTTTCGCCAGTATTTTTTATATTTTCCAAAAATAATCTCCGTGGATTTTCAGGTCATTCCGAGAACTTTTGTTTCTGCACAAAAATAACACCATGGCAGTTCTACTGAAAACAGCATCAGTCCGGGTTAGTTTCATTCAAATCATGCAAGTTAGAGTCCAAAACAAGGGCAAAAGTGTTTGGAAAAGTAGATACGAAGGAGTCGTATCATCTACAGGTGTCTCCGATGGTGTTTGTTGAGTTGGCATAGATCGAGATTAGGATTTGTCACTCTGAATATCGGAGAGGTATCTCTGGGCCCTCTCAGTAATGCACATCACTATAAGCCTTGCAAGCATTGTGACTAATGAGTTAGTTACGGGATGTTGCATTACAGAACGAGTAAAGAGACTTGCCGGTAACGAGATTGAACTTGGTATTAAGATACCGACGATTGAATCTCGGGCAAGTAACATACCGATGACAAAGGGAACAACTTATGTTGTTATACGGTTTGACCGATAAAGATCTTCGTAGAATATGTAGGAACCAATATGAGCATCCAGGTTCCGCTATTGGTTATTGACCGGAGATGAGTCTCGGTCATGTCTACATAGTTCTCGAACCCGTAGGGTCCGCACGCTTAACGTTTGGTGATGATCGTATTATGAGTTTATGTGTTTTGATGAACCGAAGGTTGTTCCGAGTCCCGGATGTGATCACGGGCATGACGAGGAGTCTCGAAATGGTCGAGACATAAGATCGATATATTGGAAGCCTATGTTTGTACCCCGAAAGGGATTGACAACCCCTTTAACACGTTGGGTTGCGAGGTGTTGTTATTTGTGTGCAGGGGCTGTTTACGTTTGTGTTGCTTGGTTCTCCTACTGGTTCGATAACCTTGGTTTCATATCTGAGGGAAATACCTACCGCCGATGTGCTGCATCATCCCTTCCTCTTTGGGGAAATACCGATGTAGCTTCAAGCGACATCATCTATGGCTAGGAAACTTAACCATCTTTGATTAACGAGCTAGTCAAGTAGAGGCATACTAGGGAAAAACTGTTTGTCTATGTATTCACACATGTACTAAGTTTCCAGTTAATACAATTCTAGCATGAATAACAAACATTTATCATGATATAAGGAAATATAAATAACAACTTTATTATTGCCTCTAGGGCATATTTCCTTCAGTTCTGACTGCCTTGGGGGAGGGGGCGCCACCTTGTGGCCTGCCCTCTCCTACTCCCTTATGGCCTATTAAGGCCCATAACTTCCCCGGGGGGTTCCGGTAACCCCTCGGTTCCCCGATAAATATCTGAAACGTCCCGAAACCTTTCGACCATTTTGAGACTCCTCGTCATGTCAGTGATCTCATCCAGGACTCCGAACAAATTCGGTCACCAAAACACATAACTCATAATACAAATCGTCATCGAATGTTAAGCTTGCGGACCCTACGGGTTCGAGAACTATGTAGACATGACCGAGACACATCTTCGGTCAATAACCAATAAAGAAACCTGGATGCTCATATTGGCTCCTACATATTCTACGAAGATCTTTATCGGTCAAACCGCATAACAATATACGTTATTCCCTTTGTCATCGGTATGTTACTTGCCCGAGATTCGATCGTCGCTATCCTCATACCTAGTTCAATCTCGTTACCGGCAAGTCTCTTTACTCATTCTGTAATGCATCATCCCCTAACTAACTCATTAGTCACATTGCTTGCAAGGCTTATAGTGATGTGTATTACCGAGAGGGCCCAGAGATACCCCTCCGATACACAGAGTGACAAATCCTAATCTTGATCTATGCCAACTCAACAAACACCTTCGGAGACACCTGTAGAGCATCTTTATAATCACCCAGTTACGTTGTGACGTTTGATAGCACACAAGGTGTTCCTCCGGTATTCGGGAGTTGCATAATCTCATAGTCAGAGGAATATGTGTAAGTCATGAAGAAAGCAATAGCAATAAAACTAGACGATCATAATGCTAAGCTAAAGGATGGGTCTTGTCCATCACATCATTCTCTAATGATGTGATCCCGTTCACTAAATGACAACACATGTCTATAGTCAGGAAACTTAACCATCTTTGATTAACGAGCTAGTCAAGTAGAGGCATACTAGGGACACTCTGTTTGTCTATGTATTCACACATACTAAGTTTCCGGTTAATACAATTCTAGCATGAATAATAAACATTTATCATGATATAAGGAAATATAAATAACAACTTTATTATTGCCTCTAGGGCATATTTCCTTCACATTGTATTGAGAATCAAAAAGAGAGGGAGAGGAAGACATCTAGCTACTAACTACGGACCCCGTAGGTCTATAATGAACTACTCACGCATCATCGGAGAGGCACCAATGAGGATTATGAACCCCTTCGTGATGGTGTCTAGATTAGATTTGGTGGTTCTGGAACTTGCGGTGGCTGGAATTGATTTTCATCGACTCCCCTAGGGTTTCTGGAATATTGGGGTATTTATAGAGCAAAGAGGCGGTGCGGGAGGCCACCGAGGTGGGCACAACCCACCTAGGCACGCCTGGGCCCCCAGGCGTGCCCTAGTGGGTTGTGCTCCCCTCGGAGCACCCCTTAGGAAATTTTGGGCCATCTGGTGTCTTCTGGTCCAGAAAAAATTCACAAAAAGTTTCGCTGCGTTTGGACTCCGTTTGGTATTGATTTCCCGCGATATAAAAAACAAGTAGAAAACAGCAACCGGCACTTGGCACTATGTCAATAGGTTAGTCCCAAAAAATAATTTAAAATTGCTATAAAATGATTGTAAAACATCCAAGAATGATAATATTACAGCATGGAACAATAAAAAATTATAGATACGTTGGAGACGTATCAGAGGGCTCACAACCACACATAATTTCCTCCCCGTCCTTCGTCTTCCCCACCTCATATTTTCTCCCTTCCTACAAATCCTCTCTCCCTTCACACACCCTCCCCCTTCCTTTAGATCGGGGCCAACGTCAGTAAGTCGATGACCACCGCAGCTGCAGGCTTTTGCTCCTGTTTGTGTGCACCGTCAGGAGGAACCACCATTCTTTGCAGCCAGGGATGCAAAAGTGAAAGGATGACAACCGCTCACTGCTGTGTTTTAGTTGGGGGGGTGCTAGAACGGGGCTCGTTGTCGACCCTTAGTGCTGCACGGGCAACGACGGGCGCTGGAGGTGCTGCAACGGGGTGTCGCCACAACGCCACCGACGATGCATATGCTACAAGGCAACCACCGAGGCTGCAACGGGGTTGCGCTAGCGCATCGGTGATGACGACTGCTAGTGTTGCGATGCAACATTCGTCGATGGCTCTCGATGCTGTGATGCAATGCAAGCTGCCAAAATAGAGCCCTCGATGACGGTTCTCAGAGCTGCAATGTAGCTGTCGGTGCTGCAATGGAGTGCTTGCCGACGAATCCCAATGCTGCAATGGAGCGCTCGTCGGCAATTCCCGGTGCTGTGATGCAATACTCAGCAACGGCTCTCGGAGCAGCGATGGAATGCTCGGGACTGCGATGGAGCGCTCACTGACGGCGTCCTGGTGCTGCGATGTAGCGCTTGCCGACAGTTATCGTGATGCTTGCAACGACTGCATGTTGTTGCCTTGCTACTACTAAACAAGATCAAAGCAGGAGGTTGATTGGCGCGATTCGAAGAAGAACGACATGCGTGCGTTGACCTATCCAATGGCTGGGAGGAACAAATCGGACGGCTGAAATCAATCGGTTAACGCCTAGGCGCACCATTTATTTAGGACCTGGATAAATCCCGAACGTTCGGAATTTGACCATGGAAGATCGAACGTTTTCGATGGCAAGTGACGCGAGGATGACAGGTTTAGTTGGCTGAACTTGCCATCGAAAGTTCGGGATTTATCATTTCCGTTTATTCAAGGCTGCAATTTTTTTTTAAATAAGGAGAGGAAAAAGAAACCCTTACGGGCCTATAGAGTACTAATAACAACCTTGTGTGGACTAGAGGGATCCATCCCATTGGCGGGGGCGGGGGCGGTGCTTCTCGATCTATTTGTCCGGGCCGGGCCGGGCCGGGTCGGCTGAGAGAGAAACTAAAAGTATAACCACCCCTCGCCCGAACTGATGAGCCCAAAGTTTCCCTAGAATCGCTCAAGAAAAACAAAATCCCTCTTTCGTGAAACCCTAAGATAGGCGGCGGCGGCGGCGGCGGCGGCTGGGTGCGGCGGGCGGCGAGGGAACCGCAAAAGGGCGAGCGATGGCGGGTGGCAGCCCGGCAAAAGAGGAGGTGCGGACGCCTCGTGAGTTGGAGATGCAGATGGAAGAGGGGGTCGTGCAGCGGAATCAGCCTCGTCGCAAGAGGAATCGAGCTGACCTTGCTGATGAGCTCGAGTTCTTCACGGACCTCCGCAATACGCTGATGAAGAAGAAGAAGAAGAAGCAGAAGAAGGAGAAGGGCACGCCCGAGAAGGAGAGGTTCGATTCTTCCAACTCCTACCGTAGTCTGGGCACGCAGAAGGGGCTTGGTTTTCTCGACAATCGTATCAAGGTCTTGCGCAAGCGGATGGGGATAACCGCCGGAACTGCCCGCAGCTCCCCCGCGATCTCTGATCTGTCGGACCCCTCGGGGAAGCATATGAATGGTCTCAGTGATCTGAGTTCGACATTAGGAGCAGATCCAATTTCAGATGATGATGATGGCGCTGATGGTTCTGGTGACGACGAGGAAGAGGATGAGATGGAGTGTGGCAAGCCAGCCATGGAGGAGGAGGGGGTCCAGAGGATCACCGGCTCCACACCAATTTCGGAGATTGATGCTGAGGCAGTGATGGAGGCAGATGCCCAAGATACCGATGTATCAGAGAAACCTGATCCCATTCCCACCAACACAACGGCAAAAGTGTCCATAAACAGTGATGGCCATGATCGAGCTGACACTGATTGTGTTGACGACGATGAGGTAGACAGAGGCAAATCAGAGGCACAATTAGCCAAGGAGAAGAGGGTGATGTCTACCGAGGAGCTCAAGTTTGAGTCCTTCCGTCGTGGCTGGGAGACTGCGTTTAGCCGACGCAGCGGCCACTTCCTTAACAAGAGTGAGTAGTAATTAACCATGCGGCTTTGTTTTCTCATTCTTGGTTAATTTAATTAGTTTACCCTCGACGGTTGTCCTTCCTTAACAAGGGAATAGGGGATTTACTCTGCTGCTTATCTAGCACGTATCGGTTCATGTTAGATTTCTGACAGCCGATTTACTTGGGTGCAGCGACAGTGAGTTCCATGCAGTTTACACACTTGGCACCTGGGCGCATCCCATGCGGCGCTGGCATAGAACCTGCCGTGCAGATCTTCTCTGTCAAGCTTACAGAGGTGAAAGGCGGCTTCAAATTTCCATTGTCTGTGTATGGTGTGGTCGCTGCCCGTGATGGCGTGGACTACAACCGCAACCTTCTCTTCTTTTGCGATAGGAGCAACTCCCAAAAACTTACTCAAAATGTACGGTTGCTGGTATATTAATTTGCTCTCCATTTTCTTTTGGGGATCTTCTTGTCTGTCTGCCTGCGTCCTCCCTTGTTGATTATTAATTAATGCTGTGGCTGATATGGTGATGCTTTTGCATGCAGGATCCTTATCTGCACCTGATCGGCCCGTCTCGCGCTGTTTTCTTTGAGGACTATGTTAATTATGAGGTCCAGCTTATGGTGAAAGGCAGCGTGAAGTCTCGGGACAGGCCGTTGATCACAGATACATACCGCCATATCCAATGCCGTATTGGTGTATCCACCATCTGCTTTCAGAACTGCTTCTGCACGATGGAGTTACGCTTGGAGCGATTTCTAGGTTCGGTCCAGGCCACCATCTTTGGCGTACGTGTCGTCAAAGACAATGGGGCGTGGCCTTTTGGACATGGTGTTCGGGTTGCTTGCTCCCCAGCATCACGGGAACTTATGGAGGACAGTGATGGTGAAATCAAGTATGTTGCTCAGCCTTCGTCTGGGGAAATCTTGCTGCTTGATTCAAAAGATGGAAGAAGACCTGCGCATTCAGATGGATACCTTTATCTGTCAAGGCAAGTTGTTTCTGTAGAACCAAGCGGACAGCTGGAAGTTGAAATACAGGCCTATGCACCACCCGGCGTTCTCCCTGCAAAAGCTCAGGTCTGCTTCGAAGCCCAAGAATGCAACATAGATCGTGGTCGGTGTTGCCTCCTCGGTGCTGAGGTGGAGATCTGTGTTGCTTGGTCCCGTCTTGCTTCGGACATGGAGATGCTTGCGGGTGTTGACAGGGATTTCCAAAGGGATGAACCAGAGGTTGCGTTCACACAAGTGGGGCTGAATGGAGAGCCTGACACGGAACGAATCTTTTAAGAACTGCTTGGTATTAGCTTGTTGAAGTTCCTATAGTAGTAGTATTTCTGCATCGTGTTTAGTTATATATGTAAGGTGTCCAACTATGCCTTATGCTATGCATCTGCATCGGATTAGCTATATATATATAACCTGTCCAACTATGACTGATGCACTAGGCAACTGTTTGTTTGGTTGTGTATCGACTGTGACTTTTAATATGCTGTTTGAAAGCATTTTTGTGTTGATTAATCTGCTATGGTCTGTTCTCTGATTAATTACTATGCTTGTGGTTGCTGACTTGTATTATTATGGTAGCATAGCATGAGACTTCTACCTGCTGGCATGACACATTTGCTTGAAGGAACTGTTTATGCAGTAGCATTTTTCATTTTCATTTTATGCAGTCTGATTAGACGGAGATAATCTGGTTTTACTTGAAGAAGCAAGTGAATCTTCTTCAGGTGCATGACACACTTGCTTATTTGTTTTCATCATGCAATGCAATTTTCTTCCTTAGTTGCACTCCACTTTCTCCTGGATAATAGAAGTGTCCAACGATCACGTATTGTATGTAATATACTTTTAAGATATGTTGTGTGGAAGCATTTCTGTGTTGATTAATCTGCATTGGTCTTATTGTCTGATTGATTAGAGTCCAGTCAGTAGTCTGGTTTTACTGACTTGTATTATTCTGGTAGCATAGCTGACTTGTACTGTATTGTACTGCTACTACCTGCTTTCTTGTCTGATTAAACAGAGTACAGTCAGTAGTCTGGTTTTACTCAAGGAAATAAGTGAATTTACCTCGAGGAAACAAGTCAATTTACCTCAGGTGCATGACGCCCCTTATTTTTTCCATCAGGCGATTGTCTGATAAATTAGCGTCCAGTAAGTAGACATTGTCATTTTTTCAGTCGTGTGTAAACTGAAGTTATCCTCAACATACACCCACCGGTTGCTTTTTGCAGAAAGAAAAAGAGATGATGAGAACAGATACTCTTTGTTAAAACTAATTAACCCCAGCGGTTAGTTAAGGGAATCCCCGCATTCCCGCACCATGCATGCGGTTGCCACTTTGGCAACTGCCCAACGGTTGCTCCTCTCCTCCCGATCGACGCCTTTTGCAACGGACGCTTCTCTTGGATGCATCCTTTGGGATTGTATATATACGTGAACATGATCAATAAAGATGACACTTGAATCATTTTGCCTTGTCTCTCGTTCTACTCGAAACACGTTATCAGCACGCTCGTAACCGAGAGCACCAGGCCTCAAAACTTGCCGAACGGCCGCGCCTCGCGCCCTCGTCGCCGGCCGTGGCCACGCTCGCCCGCGCCGTGGCCGTTCCTGGCCGCGTCAGCGCCGCTCCCCGGCCTCCGCGTGCCGCCCGCGCCAGGCCGTGGCCGGCTCCGCCCGGCCACGCCGCGCCTTGCGCCATCGCCATCTGACCGCATCGGCCGCCTCGCGCCTCGGCCGCGCTCACGCGCTCGTCCGCACCGCCAGACTTGCGCCCTCCGCGCCGCGCCCCAGACCACGGCCTCCGCGCTGCGACGCGCCCCCGCGCCCGGCCGCCCGGCTGCGCGCCCTCCTGCCCAAGGCCGCTGCCCGGCCGCGCCGCGCTCCCGCGCTCAGCCGCGGCCTCCTGGCTTCGTGCCCGTGGCGTTCGCAGAACACGCCGACGCCAACGCGGGCTGGAGCAAGCTCGCGGAGAGGCTTTACGGCCGCACCATGGCCGCCATCGACCGCCGCGCCGGGACTTGAGCACCGGCCGGCCGGACGACGTCGTCATAATCGGCGACAACGACGACGAAACCGCGACGCTGCCGTCTCCAACCCCTGCGGTTGTTGAAGCTGAAGCCAGCGATGTGGTTGTCGACGCGGACCCTGCCGGCCGTCGCGCCTGCCGTCCCCGACGCCCGCCACTCCTCCGCCTGCGCCACGCTCCGGCGCCCGCCGCCGTCTTATCGGCCTTCTCCTAACGACCTCGCCGTCGAGCAGCCGCTCCGGCGCACTGGTACATGGAGCCCCTAGAGCGAGAGGATTTCTATGGTAGTCTCCGTGAGTGAGGGATCCAGCGCTGGAGATTTCATCTCTAGTGAGGACTTATTTCCTTATCTCTTCGGTTGACCAGACCGTGGGCTGCCACACATGCCTTCACGTGGCATACGCGCATGTGGTTGGTAATTAAGCCATGGCCCATGAGCGGCTAAAACATGACGTCTAGCACATTTCAGCTTTTAGTTCATTTGTGCTTTAACAGTATTTTAAGCGATGGTTAGTTCCGGCTTTAAACTGTTAAAATCAGTACATCTAGTACTGTCTTCTGTTGAATATCAATGTATTCCAGATCCTAAATTGATGTTATATATCTTCACGTTTAACACGTGTCGAGATTAATTACATATATTTGCAATTGAGATTTCCGATCTCTTGCAAAGATAAATTAAGTACTTCTATAGTACTGTTTCTCCGTTGAGTACAATGCATTCCGGAATATTTCTATGATGTATATATTTCCATGTTCACCACATGTCGAGATTAATACGTCTATTTGCAATTGAGTTTTTCAATTTTTGCAAATAAAGATGCAAAATTCTAAGTGTTGTTTTTCAAATCGATGTGTTGGGATCACAAGGTAGTACTGCTTTGCAGATTATCACCACTACTGTTAAAGCCTATATTTTGTCATTTTGACATTATAATTGCTTTACAAAGTGTTCTCCCTCACATTTTTCTAAGTAATGACATAAGGCATTACGAGTGAGTATCTAGTGATTTCATTAGATTATACTCCCTAGTGCTACGAGATCTACTCCATTTTGGATATTATCTTCAAGGTGTCATACTTAGCAATTTGAGATTCACATTAATGGTTTCAAGATAACTTCTTGAAATACCCATTAATTTTGCTAAGGTCAATACAACATCAACCATGATGGTCTTTAATTTACTGATCATAAATTAATTATCTCTGGTTTACCCATAGAGGTAACATATGGCTATAGAATTTGAGGCATTCGCCCTCAATGGCCACCACTGCCCTATCTGGGCCATGGACATCATGATCGCTCTTGTGTCTCGTGGGATAATATGTGCAATCCTGGATTCACCTCTTGTCAGGATCACACCGCTAACAGAAAAATGATGTCTTATATATCATAAGGCATTAGATTCAGATCTCAGCATCTGGTTATTCTGTATCAGCAATTCCTGGGATACAATGAACCTCAAGGGCAAAGGTTTGAATCTTACATCAACCTTCCATCCGACATCACCAGCTGTGACGGGACCCTATGGGCACAGAGAATGTGATGGTTGAATATGCCTCAACCGACATGTTTGGAGACTATGAATAGTCTTTCAATCTCCTGAGTGGTCAATATAATTAATGTCCATTTACGTTGTTGTTACAACAACATAAGTATTGTTGTCATCATATATTGTATATCACAATATATTGTATCAGCATTTTGATACAAATACATTTGTATGTATTCTATATATCTGACAGTGATTTTCATACAGAGAATCTTCATGTCTATATATAGATTTCTACGTGAGTCAATCCGATGAAAAATGATATGTGCCTTGTGGACATATGCACCACAAACTCTATACTCAGGGAAGTCCAATGTTTCCACTCTCATTGAGAGAAAGGAGAATTTAAAATCGCTAGACGCGATGAGGTATTTGTTGGCTCAACTCGAGTCATATTTACTATCCCTGTGGGTACCCGAGTAACATCGGGATGCTTTATTGCTTCCCAGGTTTAACTCGTACCCTACTAAACTATAGAGGTATCCGTCAAAATAGTTTCCATGGCGAAACTTATGATGACAACAAAGAGAAATACCTTCTCTTTACCATATGCAACGGATATGGCAAGCACATTCTCTATGTATCATCGGCATTGCACTACACATACTACAAAACCCGTAGCACATGTTGCGTACGAGATAGTTTTTCAGAGTGTCTTTTGCATGACAAACTTGGCATTCCTACCTTGGTCATCATGACATTGGGTTGAAACCGAAACTATCAGAAATTCCACTGGTTTATGATTATTATGATGCTAAATTCTAATAACATTTGGATTTTATGTGCACTACAAGTGACACAGGGGAGCTAATTTTAAGGCTCGCACACCTTAAAGTCTACGCTGAACCACTCAGACTCCTTGAATGCATCAAGTTGAGGTAAGTGGCTCTTCCCATCCATTGACTAGACTATTCAGGTATTCCATGGTTCTAAAAGACATATCTACATGATGGTCTTAAGTGTGTGCTTTATTCACACGAAACCATTGGCTCATTATCCTGACATCGATTTCAAGCAAATCGAATGGATAACATTGCAGAATTCTCCTTGAGTGCCTTCTCTATGGCCTTGGATTGAAGTTTAGCAATTTGTCCTAATGTCTAGACTCAAAATGGTTTGGTAGAATCCTATCCAAAGAGTTAAGCTCATTGCATTATCTTTACTTTGGAATTGCAACTTACCAACTTTACGTTGGAGTCATGCAGTTTTACACGCTCATGACAGAACTGCATAATATTATTCCCCTCTATCTTTGATATGTGGATATCTACCAAGTATTTCCTATCTGCGGTAATTCGGTTGCATACCGATATCACCACCCGGCATACATCATTGGCCCCTCAACATATAGTTGGGATCTATGTGAGGAATAACTGTATTTTCGTCGATACCTCAAGCCCCTCGCATGGGGAGTTATTTAAGGCCAGTATGCTGATTCAATGAGGAACATTTCCAGGCATTAGGGGGAGATTTCAAGTACCATAAAGAATGCCAGGAAATTAGTGGAATGTTCAACACATTTCTGCCTCAAATCCACGTACTCAAAGATCTGAACCATGCGTTCAGAAGATTTGCAACACATTGCAAATAACCTGCCAGATTCATTTACTGACTATAAAGGTGTCACACAATCCTACAATCTTGCAAAAGTATGCCTGAAAGAGTGGAGGTACCAGCAAAATCCACTCCACTCCCCGTTCAAAGCAACAGGGGGAGATGTATGGCAGAAATACATCAGGATTCAGCTTCTCGCAAGCAAGGATATCAAGGCCTGTGAATCAGTAAATGCAAGTCAATTTCACGTTGACAGACACCTAATGGGTAGTATACACCCAGTGGACGGAAACCTCCACCAACCCAGGTCATAGTGCACACAATGACCGGGACATCGGAATACCCGACTCAATCGCATTGGGAAATCGCGAGCAGTCACCATGGGTAACGATATTTCCATCAACTATATATTGATATATAGATTCTGGAGAATCATATAACCGGAAGTCTACAAATTGTCGACATACATTTCTCAACTAGATTGCAAAAACCTTTCAAATGATTCAGATCCAAAGACCATGGCCATGGCAAAGTGTGAACAACACTCGGACTGAACTCAAGCAAAGGGTATAATCTAGGTAGAAATGATCTTGCTCAATAATGGGAAGGTATTCATAAGCAATACCTACACCAGTTTTCTTCTGGAAACAGAATTGAGAACAACGAGGTGGTGAAACAAAGAGCAAGTATTGTAGCACAAGGGTTCACGCAGATACCCAACTATTCTCCAGAGGTGGAATCTCTTTCCGATAACTTATATCATTGGCAGTACAAAATCATCTATCTCTGCAGTTGATAGATGTAGTGATTCACATATCCATGTGGATCACTAGATTCAGACATATATGGTTGATTTCCGATGGAACCTCAATTCTGGATCAAAGTACAAAATGCAACATACATTGTGTAAAATCAATAAGTCACCATATGACTTATTATTATCATCGGTACATTTGGTACAACCGACATAGTGAGTTCCTTATTCAGAAGGATTACTCCTAAAATGATGATTATCCATGTTTGTGTGTCTGCAATGACGACACATGTAATCATCTAAATGACGGAGTTTAAAATGAAGGATTTGGGTAAACCAAAATACCGCTCGTTACTACAAATTGAGCACCTTCATTCATACATTATGGTATACTATGTTGTCTATATCCATAATATATTGGAGAAATTCATTGTGGACAAATCTTATCCATCCATAACTCTCATGGTAGTTCATTCTCTAGACACAGAGAAAGGTATGTTTAGACCAAGAGATGATGGAAATGAGATATTGGGACTCAACGTTTCATAATGTCATTGGATCCACCAAACACAATTGGTTGGTACTCAAGAATATCTTTCGATATCTCCAAGGCATCAAACATCTTGTCCTGGTTTTTCAGTTTCACAGAAATGTGAACACCGATATCATTGGATACATCGATCAGATCCCCACTATGTCAGATCGTAGACAAGCTTAGTGTTCCTACTAGGTGTAGTAGCCCTCTCATGAAGAGTCTTCGAAACAGACCTCATGGCTACATCCACCAACCATTATCTCAACGATAATGTTTCTTGTGTTGCCCAGATGCAAACAGATTACATATAAGCAATATCACTATATTGCATATCTTGCACGTCAAATCATGCGACTGATTTGTTCACCAGGTCTCTACCAACTTCTATGTTCTAGAAATGTGTTCATGGAATTGGTATATGACGACTTCGGAATATGCAAGAATCAGGGGGGGGGGGGGGTATCTTCCTGAATTGTTCCTGTTCAAAGCATCATATTATACTCTTTTTTCCTTCATGAGTTTACTTTATAGGTTCTCATAAAGGTTTTTAATGAGGTAATATCAACATGAGATCATATGTCATACTCTCTGTTTTCCCCACCGGGGTTTTTGGGAAAGTATATACGACATATTTATTGTCCTCTGAACTCTATGGGTCATCTCGTATTGAGTTAAAAGAGACAATAACCATTATATGTTGCATCATTTTCTCCTTATTTTTCCCACTGGGTTTGCAGGAGTTTGGCAACATATCAAATACTATACTCCTCACTTTTTTTCCCACATGGTTTTTGAGGAGACTTAATCAAGATGATGATCAAACACACGGTTAAGCGGTGATTAGGGGGAGTGTTAAAACTAATTAACCCCAGCGGTTAGTTAAGGGAATCCCCGCATTCCCGCACCATGCATGCGGTTGCCACTTTGGCAACTGCCCAACGGTTGCTCCTCTCCTCCCGATCGACGCCTTTTGCAACGGACGCTTCTCTTGGATGCATCCTTTGGGATTGTATATATACGTGAACATGATCAATAAAGATGACACTTGAATCATTTTGCCTTGTCTCTCGTTCTACTCGAAACACGTTATCAGCACGCTCGTAACCGAGAGCACCAGGCCTCAAAACCACCATTCTTTGCAGCCAGGGATGCAAAAGTGAAAGGATGACAACCGCTCACTGCTGTGTTTTAGTGGGGGGGGGGGTGTGCTAGAACGGGGCTCGTTGTCGACCCTTAGTGCTGCACGGGCAACGACGGGCGCTGGAGGTGCTGCAACGGGGTGTCGCCACAACGCCACCGACGATGCATATGCTACAAGGCAACCACCGAGGCTGCAACGGGGTTGCGCTAGCGCATCGGTGATGACGACTGCTAGTGTTGCGATGCAACATTCGTCGATGGCTCTCGATGCTGTGATGCAATGCAAGCTGCCAAAATAGAGCCCTCGATGACGGTTCTCAGAGCTGCAATGTAGCTGTCGGTGCTGCAATGGAGTGCTTGCCGACGAATCCCAATGCTGCAATGGAGCGCTCGTCGGCAATTCCCGGTGCTGTGATGCAATACTCAGCAACGGCTCTCGGAGCAGCGATGGAATGCTCGGGACTGCGATGGAGCGCTCACTGACGGCGTCCTGGTGCTGCGATGTAGCGCTTGCCGACAGTTATCGTGATGCTTGCAACGACTGCATGTTGTTGCCTTGCTACTACTAAACAAGATCAAAGCAGGAGGTTGATTGGCGCGATTCGAAGAAGAACGACATGCGTGCGTTGACCTATCCAATGGCTGGGAGGAACAAATCGGACGGCTGAAATCAATCGGTTAACGCCTAGGCGCACCATTTATTTAGGACCTGGATAAATCCCGAACGTTCGGAATTTGACCATGGAAGATCGAACGTTTTCGATGGCAAGTGACGCGAGGATGACAGGTTTAGTTGGCTGAACTTGCCATCGAAAGTTCGGGATTTATCATTTCCGTTTATTCAAGGCTGCAATTTTTTTTTAAATAAGGAGAGGAAAAAGAAACCCTTACGGGCCTATAGAGTACTAATAACAACCTTGTGTGGACTAGAGGGATCCATCCCATTGGCGGGGGCGGGGGCGGTGCTTCTCGATCTATTTGTCCGGGCCGGGCCGGGCCGGGTCGGCTGAGAGAGAAACTAAAAGTATAACCACCCCTCGCCCGAACTGATGAGCCCAAAGTTTCCCTAGAATCGCTCAAGAAAAACAAAATCCCTCTTTCGTGAAACCCTAAGATAGGCGGCGGCGGCGGCGGCGGCGGCTGGGTGCGGCGGGCGGCGAGGGAACCGCAAAAGGGCGAGCGATGGCGGGTGGCAGCCCGGCAAAAGAGGAGGTGCGGACGCCTCGTGAGTTGGAGATGCAGATGGAAGAGGGGGTCGTGCAGCGGAATCAGCCTCGTCGCAAGAGGAATCGAGCTGACCTTGCTGATGAGCTCGAGTTCTTCACGGACCTCCGCAATACGCTGATGAAGAAGAAGAAGAAGAAGCAGAAGAAGGAGAAGGGCACGCCCGAGAAGGAGAGGTTCGATTCTTCCAACTCCTACCGTAGTCTGGGCACGCAGAAGGGGCTTGGTTTTCTCGACAATCGTATCAAGGTCTTGCGCAAGCGGATGGGGATAACCGCCGGAACTGCCCGCAGCTCCCCCGCGATCTCTGATCTGTCGGACCCCTCGGGGAAGCATATGAATGGTCTCAGTGATCTGAGTTCGACATTAGGAGCAGATCCAATTTCAGATGATGATGATGGCGCTGATGGTTCTGGTGACGACGAGGAAGAGGATGAGATGGAGTGTGGCAAGCCAGCCATGGAGGAGGAGGGGGTCCAGAGGATCACCGGCTCCACACCAATTTCGGAGATTGATGCTGAGGCAGTGATGGAGGCAGATGCCCAAGATACCGATGTATCAGAGAAACCTGATCCCATTCCCACCAACACAACGGCAAAAGTGTCCATAAACAGTGATGGCCATGATCGAGCTGACACTGATTGTGTTGACGACGATGAGGTAGACAGAGGCAAATCAGAGGCACAATTAGCCAAGGAGAAGAGGGTGATGTCTACCGAGGAGCTCAAGTTTGAGTCCTTCCGTCGTGGCTGGGAGACTGCGTTTAGCCGACGCAGCGGCCACTTCCTTAACAAGAGTGAGTAGTAATTAACCATGCGGCTTTGTTTTCTCATTCTTGGTTAATTTAATTAGTTTACCCTCGACGGTTGTCCTTCCTTAACAAGGGAATAGGGGATTTACTCTGCTGCTTATCTAGCACGTATCGGTTCATGTTAGATTTCTGACAGCCGATTTACTTGGGTGCAGCGACAGTGAGTTCCATGCAGTTTACACACTTGGCACCTGGGCGCATCCCATGCGGCGCTGGCATAGAACCTGCCGTGCAGATCTTCTCTGTCAAGCTTACAGAGGTGAAAGGCGGCTTCAAATTTCCATTGTCTGTGTATGGTGTGGTCGCTGCCCGTGATGGCGTGGACTACAACCGCAACCTTCTCTTCTTTTGCGATAGGAGCAACTCCCAAAAACTTACTCAAAATGTACGGTTGCTGGTATATTAATTTGCTCTCCATTTTCTTTTGGGGATCTTCTTGTCTGTCTGCCTGCGTCCTCCCTTGTTGATTATTAATTAATGCTGTGGCTGATATGGTGATGCTTTTGCATGCAGGATCCTTATCTGCACCTGATCGGCCCGTCTCGCGCTGTTTTCTTTGAGGACTATGTTAATTATGAGGTCCAGCTTATGGTGAAAGGCAGCGTGAAGTCTCGGGACAGGCCGTTGATCACAGATACATACCGCCATATCCAATGCCGTATTGGTGTATCCACCATCTGCTTTCAGAACTGCTTCTGCACGATGGAGTTACGCTTGGAGCGATTTCTAGGTTCGGTCCAGGCCACCATCTTTGGCGTACGTGTCGTCAAAGACAATGGGGCGTGGCCTTTTGGACATGGTGTTCGGGTTGCTTGCTCCCCAGCATCACGGGAACTTATGGAGGACAGTGATGGTGAAATCAAGTATGTTGCTCAGCCTTCGTCTGGGGAAATCTTGCTGCTTGATTCAAAAGATGGAAGAAGACCTGCGCATTCAGATGGATACCTTTATCTGTCAAGGCAAGTTGTTTCTGTAGAACCAAGCGGACAGCTGGAAGTTGAAATACAGGCCTATGCACCACCCGGCGTTCTCCCTGCAAAAGCTCAGGTCTGCTTCGAAGCCCAAGAATGCAACATAGATCGTGGTCGGTGTTGCCTCCTCGGTGCCGAGGTGGAGATCTGTGTTGCTTGGTCCCGTCTTGCTTCGGACATGGAGATGCTTGCGGGTGTTGGCTGGGATTTTCAAAGGGATGAACCAGAGGTTGCGTTCACACAAGTGGGGCTGAATGGAGAGCCTGACACGGAACGAATCTTTTAAGAACTGCTTGGTATTAGCTTGTTGAAGTTCCTATAGTAGTAGTATTTCTGCATCGTGTTTAGTTATATATGTAAGGTGTCCAACTATGCCTTATGCTATGCATCTGCATCGGATTAGCTATATATATAACCTGTCCAACTATGACTGATGCACCAGGCAACTGTTTGTTTGGTTGTGTATCGACTGTGACTTTTAATATGCTGTTTGAAAGCATTTCTGTGTTGATTAATCTGCTATGGTCTGTTCTATGATTAATTACTATACTTGTGGTTGCTGACTTGTATTATTATGGTAGCATAGCATGAGACTTCTACCTGCTGGCATGACACATTTGCTTGAAGAAACTGTTTATGCAGTAGCATTTTCCTTTTTCAGTTTATGCAGTCTGATTAGACAGAGACAATCTGGTTTTACTTGGAGAAGCAAGTGAATCTTCTTCAGGTGCATGACACACTTGCTTATTTGTTTTCATCATGCAATACAATTTTTCTTCCTTAGTTATCTGTAAACTGGAGCCATATATCAGTTGCGCGTGACATGAGATCGGTCACATTACTGGTCACAGATGTTCCTGCATGCATGCCAGTTTATGCATTACAAAAATCACATGTGGGCGCATTGTTTCTTAACAAAGTATCTCCACAGGTTTTCTGACATCCTTTCCTTCCTTTGGCTATGCTTTTTTATTTGCTTCAGCCTCCTTAGTGAAGGTAAGTTATGCAGGGCTGTATCAGTGCAAGCCTTTGGATTGGCTAGGTCAGTATTACTTCAACCAGTTCTGCTTGCCTTCAGAATAAGGCCACGTGAAGCAATAACACAACCTTCAGAATGCGTATTACTGTGTGCCCTCTACTGCTGCTCATGTTGCACTCCACTTTCTCCTGGATAATACAAGTGTCCAACGATCACGTATTGTATGTAAGATACTTTTAAGATATGTTGTGTGGAAGCATTTCTGTGTTGATTATCTTATTGTCTGATTAATTAGAGTCCAGTCAGTAGTCTGGTTTTACTGACTTGTACTCCCTCCGTCCGGAAATACTTGTCACAGAAATGAATGTATCTAGATGTATTTTAGTTCTAGATACATCCATTTTGATCCATTTCTCCGACGAGTATTTTCGGACGGAGGGAGTATTATTCTGGTAGCATAGCTGACTTTATTGTTTGTACTGCTACTACCTGCTTTCTTGTCTGATTAAATAGAGTAGTCTGGTTTTATTCAAGGAAAGAAGTGAATTTACCTCAGGTGCATGACGCCCCTTATTTGTTCCCATCAGGAGATTGTCTGATTAATTAGCGTCCAGTAAGTAGTCATTGTCATGTTTTCAGTCGTGTGTAAACTGAAGTTATCAGCTGGTGTGGTGTGAGATTGATCCAAGGCACATTTTGCAAATGCATTATGATCACAGGTGTTCCTGCATGCATGTATGGTTGGATAATGATGCCAGTTTATGCATTACAAAACATAACATCTGCATGCATTGTTTCTTACCCTACCAAAGTATCTTCTTCATGGGTTTGCTTGCTGACACATGCAAGCCCTCACTCACTATTAAATTACCGTGCTAATCCTGTGTGTGAATCATCCTTCCTTCCTTGGGTATGCTCTATTGCTTTAGCCTCCTTAGTCCTTAATGATGTTAAGTTATGAAGGCCTCTGGATTGGCGTGTTAGAATGAGGCTCTGCTTCACACAGTTCAGCCAGCCTTCAGAATAAGACCACCTGAAGCATGGGAATGCTGGTTTTGCTTGTGTTGGCTAGTGGTGTTCAGGATGACAATACATCTTCAAAGCTCTCCGTGCACGGTGGCAACGTGAGATTCGTATTATTATGCCTGATGCAAAGGATAATAATGACTGGTTATTTGATTGTACTGCTAGGCATACTCTGGAAAATTCACAAGGCATTTGTCAAGATATGAAGTACAGCGAAAAGGATTGCTGGACAACAAACTGATTAGGAGGGCTGTAATGGCAATGCTGAATCAACAAGGTAAACATCCAGACCTGGAAGAACTATTTGAAATTCGGTTGAAGAATTAGAATTGTAGTACAACAATCTGTAAACATAATCATTTTTCTAAAATGAATAACAATGGCATTTGATTTCTGTTCAAAGAGCGCACTGATCCCCAACTCAAAACCAGCATCTTATGAGGAAATTTAACAGAAACTGATACTCTTTTTATCTAAAACAGAACAGAACTGATGCTTGAACTGCACAAATACTAGCGTAGCTAACATTTCAGAATGTGTCACAGCAAGATAGGCAAGCAAGGGAGAGCCAGCCTGCACTTGCCAATGCGGGGGCTCGCGGTCTAGGCGGGTCATGTGGTGGTCCGCATTTGCCTGCTTAATTTCTGGCTGGTGTTGCGGCAACCCGCATGCATCCAGCATATCCCGTCTAACCTGTTGCACCATGGCATTTGGCATTTTGCTACGCTAAGTCATTAGGAGACTCTGAGTCTGAGCATAAGCACAAGAGATTATTGTTTTGCTTTCATCCATACATTTTGTTAGCTAGGAAAGCAAGCACAAGACATTAATGGGAACAACTGGTTAGCAAATTGCTTCCACTTTTGAGGCATAATAATGGCATACAAGTAGCAATAACCCCCAAACAAGAAGAACTATGCTGCAAAACTGAACCTTGCAAAACTGAACCTTTGTGTGTAATCTGGCTCCCATTTCAGCTTCTTTGCCTATCTCTGTCACTTGACAACCAGAGGAGTATAATAGGCACACTACTCTCTTTACACAACACGTGTGAAATACATACAGTACCGTACCATACAATACAGGGGAATTAATACTCACAAACACATGTCACACAAGCATAATGATGTCTTAGGAGGTACAAAGGATCAGTTACACTTACACACCCATACATTGCATGTTACTATACAAATCCAATTATATGGTCATCAAACTGAGAGAGATTGTGATCAGCAGCCCCCCCCCGCCCCCCTCAGGTTGCGGCATCTTCATTCCAGGGCACTTGTTGTGGATTCTTGTACTGACGGCGCTCACGAAGCTGCCGCACCCGCAGTTCCAGGTTCTTGACCCTGAAGGCATGGTTATCGTTGCACTCAGACAGTGTCTCACCGGGCCTGGGTCGCAGTCGCCGTTCAGCTCAACGACCTCGTCCAGTTTCACGAGGTGATAGCCTCCCCTCCAGAGAGGCTAGCTGTGGTGGGGAAAGACCAGATGATCCTTTCGATTGCCGGAGCTGCACCAGCGGGCAAAGTCGGTGATGCCGCAATCCCCGGCCAACAAAAAGTTGAGACTCTAGAACTCTCCTCCCCTGAAGGTGAGGCCGCCTCCGGTGTACGACTTGTGCTGAAACCTGAGGGAGTGCAGGGCACCAGTTTACCGAGGATGCGCAAGTCATTGCTGTCAGGTAAGTCATGCTCAGGGTTATCTTTGAAAGTTGATGGAGCTTTTGGACGTGTGAAAGTCCACTTGGGCAACGAAGCGAAGAACCAAGAGTGGTGGTCCAGTATGTCAAAGCCAAGTACCGCACACCGGAAGGCTTTGGCTTCCCTCACCATGCTTGTTTGTTGGGTTCTTTGGAACAAGAGAAATGCTAGGATGTTTAGCCTCTGAACAAACTGTGGGTAGCTGAATGGAGCGTGTATTTCCCCTGTTTCATTAGTCCGCTCATCACCACCTGATGGCTGTTAGATCCGTATTGACAAGGAACGAATGCATCTATGCGAATTCTCAAACTAGCGAAATAGGTCATCCAACTTGGCGTTCTTACTACGAATAACTACACCAAGCTTTCTCAGTTTCAGCAGCTGAGCGATGCCGCCTAGCTCATTCTTGTAGTTGGAAACTTTGACGTGAGATAATATCTCCATGTTCTTCATTTTCTCTATGCAGATGGACGTCTTTTGCACTGCCAAAACTTATCTCTTCAGATCTTGCAGCATCGTTGCTTGTATTGAAATAATTTTGGCCGGCAAGGAAATCTAACTTAGAAAGGTTGCTGCGCTACCGGCCATTCTAGGGGGTTTGGCGCGAGGCAATCAGCTGGACCATCCCATTTGTTAGAGCATCTACGGCCGGATTTGGCATATCTGACCCCTCAAACTCACCAGTCAATTCTTAAATTTGCCTTTTCACAATTGGACACCTCAATCATACCTTAAATCCATGCAAACTCATGCAACTACGTCGATGTATTACACACATCGTCCAGCTGCTACATCACTAAACATGTCATCGGACTATCCAAATTTGGCATGTTTGGCTATGGTGGAGAACATTATCCACGGCTGCCCTTGCCCTTCCCAGCGTGCTTGTCGTCCTTGTCGTGGTAGTACCGGTCAAAGACGTGGTAGGGATTGAGCCGGATCTGCTCGTCGCCGGAGCTGTCCTCCCTGTTGTTGTCTTCCTTCTTTTCCTTCGGTGGCAGTCCAGGCATGGCACAGACTGCCCGATTCTTCTCTTGGGAGAGGGTGCGTGTGTTTCTCCGCTGCTGCTTCTTCACAATGCGGGCACATATGGCTTCTTCCTCTGCGGCCGCCCGCGCCGCCACATCCGCCGCCGCCATGTCGTCGGCAAGTTGGGCCTCGTTGGCCCTTATCCTCCTTCCCACGATGGTCATTTCGATCCCGGTGGGACCCATACTCCACCCGACCGGAGATGGGGAAGGAGAGATTTGAAGGCTGCCAGGACCACGGTGATCCAGCCCCAGAGGATCCGAGCGCCCGTTGAGCCGACGCTATGGACTCGCGCCAGACGGATCCTGCCGCCGGCCGGGCGCTATCTTCCCGCGAGCGGTGGAGTGCAATGTGGATGGCCATTGCCTCCTCCAACCCGAACGGGATGACACACTAGTCGATGGATCCGGACTGGTCGGAGCCAAATCCACTGCCCCGCCATGCCGGAGGCCGCCGAAGATCGCCGGACACCAGTAGAAAACAGGGTATCAGTCCCGGTTCCAGAGGGCCTTTAGACCCGGTTCTGGAACCGGGACAAAAGGGTCGGGACTAAAGCCCAAAACCTATAGTCCCGGTTCGCTTATGAACCGGGACAGAAGGGGCTCCACGTGGCCGCTACGGGGCTCCTAGGAAGGAGGACCTTTAGTCCCGGTTGGTAACACTAATCGGGACCAAAAGGCATCCACGTGTTAGCAGCCAGCAGGAGTTGGGGTTTTTGTTTTTTTAAGGGGGTGGGGGTGGGGGGGGGGGGGTTAGGGCTTTTCGAGGGTTAATTTAGAGGTTTCATATTGTGTTAGCTAGCTAATAGAGAGAAGTGACCTATCTTTCTCCGTGCTTGGTCGACGCTAGCTACTATACATATAGAGAGAACTCGACACACACTAGCTAGTAAGCAAATGAAGGAACCATTAATTACACAAGATCGTCATGAACATATACAGAAAGAAGTGACCACTCTTTCTCTGAGAGATTGGTCGAACAACAAGTTTTGGTATATATCGATCCGACGCTACTACATGTATACAATATAACATCTCTTACAATCCCTAACATCTAAAATTCATTTGAATTTCCAGATGGTATTCTCCCTTCTCATTTATGACATGGTCAAGAAAGAAGCCCGCCAATTCCTCTTGAATTGCTCGTATGCGATCATGTGGTGGGAGTTCGTTCCGCATCTCCCACATCTAATTTAAAGAAGGGGGTCAATACATATATATGAATGAAACTCAACACAATTGATGGTAATAAAATAAAATTGTGAATATTATTGTTTACGTATTTCATATTGTTCTTTAGAGTAGCCCCGCTGAGAGATCCCGTTGTAGATGAACTCGCAAACATAGTATCCACATAAATTATTCCCGCCTTCCTGCCACAAGCACTTTACAAGAAATAGAGTTCAATCAAACTGATAATCAAGCATGATAAATGGTATTGATGAAACTAGAATCAATGGAAGATGCGCGGAACTAGCTAGTACTACTTACTTTTGGGTGTGTAAGTCGCCGCTCCCTCGGCAGTCCCGGAATCATCCCGGTGAACTCTTTCCAAACCCTGCCAGACAAAGAAAATAATTACTTGATATAAGGAAATGAACAAAGTTACCGATATGGTGCGATAATGATCGATTGAACTTACTTCTGGAGTATTGCAGCCATGTCCGCATAGTCCTGGGGATCTTTTTGTCTCGAGTCTAAGACAATTACTACTCCCCGGTCAAGCTTAATCTCTAGCAAAATAAAGTGGAAGCTGCGGACGCATGCATAACTCATCAATTACATTACTATAATTAACCTCGAGTAAGCAAAACCGGATATGCACAAGACAGTAGTACTCACTTGAAGTTGTAAGGAAAGAGTATTTTCCCTTTGTTTTGATTTTGAAGTAACGATTGTAGCAAGTTGTCCTTAGTATCTTTGACTCTGTTTTTAACCGACCATTCATTTATGGTATTTTGGTTAATGAACCTAATGTCATAGATTTGTGCTTTTTTGCATTCAACAATCTTCAATCAGCATAATATAGTGAGGATAATTATATATACATGCAATGAAGGAGCTGAGCTATAGAGACTTAATTACAGAAGTAATATTTACAGACAGTAGCAAGTCATGAGTTGTTTGTCGAGGGCGTCTTGATTGTACAACTGGAATAACTCCACATATTGAACAAGCATCACCTCAGTTCCAACGAGGTTGTGCTCCTCTTTAATTCCCAGCATAAAACTATCCTTCCCAGACTTGCAGTTATCCATGTACCATTCATGCAATCTTCGCATCATCGTTGTTAGAGGAGGATGATCAGGTTTGACGAGAGGCTTCCCGTACTCGTATCTGAAGATATCTACCTCTAACATTTCAAACTATACATCATCGCTCAGGTAATCAGCAGGATTGGTACCGGGCACTAGCCCCAGATGATTAGCGACGATATCGCTAGACACCCAGAGCGGGGGGGGGGGGGGTGGGGGGGCACGATTGCTTCGCCTGTTCGCCGAGCTGGGGAATTGTTTTCCCACTTCTTCGTTTTGCTAATCTTGCATCACTAGAAGTACTTCCCGACTGCCGTGCATCATCATATGTATTTTTAATACAGCGAACATAGTTGGAATCCGGTGGAGGCGGTGGTGGTCGCTTCATGGCATCCAGAGTGCGCTTCACTTTCACCGGATCTACCGTTTCCTTCGGAGGTGGAGGTTTCCGTGCAAAATGGTCCCTCACTTCGGGAGCACAGATGTACGCGTTTTCCTCATCGGTCCTCTCATATGGTTGATGTCTACTACGCAACTTTATTCTTGTAGACACGTGTTGGGCCTCCAAGCGCAGAGTTTTGTAGGACAGTAGCAATTTTCCCTCAAGTGGATGACCTAAGGTTTATCAATCCGTGAGAGGTGTAGGATGAAGATGGTCTCTCTCAAACGACCCTGCAACCAAATACAAGAAATCTCTTGTGTCCCCAACACACCCAATACAATGGCAAATTGTATAGGTGCACTAGTTCGGCGAAGAGATGGTGATACAAGTGTAGTAATGATAGTAGATATTGGTTTTTGTAATAGTAACAATAAAAAACAGCAAGGTAGCAAGTAACAAAAGTGAGCACAAACGGTATTGCAATGCTTGAAAATAAGGCCTAGGGTCCGTACTTTCGCTAGTGCAATCTCCTAACAATGCTAACATAGTTGGATCATATGATTATCCGACAAAGTACAGTAAAGAATCACTCCCGAGTTCCTATTAGCGGAGAGCAAAAGATAGAAATTGTTTGTAGGGTAGGAAATCATCTCAAAGCTATTCTTTCCGATCAATCTATCCTAGAGTTCGTACTAGAATAACGCAATCTATCCTTCCCGATCGATCTAATCAAGAGTTCATACTAGAATAACACCAAAGCAAATTCATATTCATAATACTCAATCCACACAAAGAACTACAAGAGACCCCAAAGTTTCTATCGGAGAAAAGATAATAAGAACGTGCATCAACCCCTATGCATAGATTACCCCAATATCACCGCGGGAATCCGCGAGTTGAATGCCAAGACACATATCAAGTGAATCAATATGATACCCCATTTGTCACCTCAAGTATTCAATTTCAAGACATATATCAAGTGTTCTCAGATCTGAACATTCAATCCGACAAGACAAAACTTCAAAGGGTAAAGATTCAATTCATCACAACAAGAGTAGAGAGGGGAGAAACATCATATGATCCATCTATGTTAACAAAGCCCATGATCTATCAAGATCGAGACATCTCAAGATCACGAGAGAGAGAGAGAGAGATTAAACACATAGCTACTGGTACAAACCCTCAGCCCCGAGGGTGGACTACTCCCTCCTCATCATGGTGGCCGCTGGGATGATGAAGATGGCCACCGGTGATGATCTCCCCCTCCGACAGGGTGCCGGAACGGGCTTGTAACGTCCGGATAATCAAGCTACAGTAATCCTCTGCTAGTGATGCCACGTCACCACGATTACTGTTGTTAAACTCGCGCTGATTTGGAACCGGTTCAAATTCAAATTAAATTAAAGTCCCAAATTCAAATGTCTCAAACATGCAAACTAAAATGTTCAAAGTGTGGCGAGTATTCCATAACTAATTATGGTGGTGAACCAACTTTTTACAAAGTGGTTTAATGCCATATATAATTAAAACAGTGGCCAAATCAATAACTTCTATGCCTTTAAAATTATAAAATTTTGCAAACTATTATATTTATGTGACAAACCATTTATGGCAGTGCCTAAGTTTGCATTATAAATTATGGGCCAAGTCTCTTATTTTACAAGACCCCTTCTGATGTTTAAATCAAATACTAAACAGAGCTAAAAGAAAACATAAAAATATTAAGGAAAAGAAAAACCTCACCTGATTACCTGGGCCTCTAGTGCACAGGAGAGGCCCAGCCCACCTAACCCCACATCCCCTTCCTCCTGTTCACGAGAGGGTCGTGGCCTCCATCCACGCCGCCACGGCCTCGGCTGTCGCCGTGGCGATCATCCGCCGACACCCCGATGGAGATAAGAACCCTCCGTCGACCCTCGAACCCTAGCTACCCCGCTCGCTGCTTCCTCCCTCCCCTTGCTGGATCTAGACACCCGCGGCGCCCCGACCCCGTCGCCGCGTCGTCCTCGTCTCCGCCGCTCTGTGGATGCTCGTCACCGTCTCCTTCCCGCCGGCCTCGTCGAGCCTCGTCGCCCCTGTTCCCCTGCTCGTGGGTGAGCACCCAGTCCCCCTTCCTCGCTTAGCTACCCGTGTGTGCTCGCTCGTCGCTGTTCGCGCTCACGGCAGTCGCCGCGCCTAGTCCTCTACGCGCTCACCCTGGACGTCCGCGCCTCCAATCGCTCCGCCCGGCCGAATCCCGCACCTAGCCATGCCCGCAGCCGATCGCTGCCGCTCTCTTGCGCCGCTCGCGCCCGCCCAGGCCCCGAACCCTCCTGCGCTGCTGCTGGCCCGCCGTTGCAGCCCGCTTCTGCTGCGGCCGCCCCTGCCTCGCCCCCGCCTCTGCTACTCGCGTCGCCTGGCCCTGGCCCTACTGCCGCCCGTGCCTACCGCCTCCCCCCCGCGCTACTGCCTATGCTGCTGCTTCCCCGCCTGCCTGCACGCCGCCATCGACCGCGCCTGCGTCGCTCGGTCCCGCGTGAGCTCGCCGCTGCGGCCTGCTACGCATCACCACTGCCACTGCTCCCCGCTATCGACCACGCGCACCCGCTGTTGCCGCCTGCCGCACCCGCGGCTGCAGCCGCCCGCAGCGTTGCTGCTGCTCCACCGCGGCCCCACACGTTGCTCGCCGTGCTCGCCTCACTCTCCCCTGTCGCGCCGCTCGCTGCGCCCCGTCCGGCGCTCGCCGAGCTCGCCCCACTCTCCCCTGCCGCGCCGCTCGCTGCGCCCCGTCCGACGACCGCGTCGGCTCGCCGCCGGCTCCGCCCGCCGCTCGGTCGCCTCGCCGGCGCCGCTCGCAGCCTGGCCGGCCTCGCCGTGGCCGCGGCCCCTCCGGCCGTTGCCGTGCCCGACGCCCCTGGTGGCCCCGGTCGCGGGTGTTGGGGAACACAGTAATTTTAAAAAAAATTCCTACGATCACGCAAGATCTATCTAGGTGATGCATAGCAACGAGAGGAGAGTGTTGTCCACGTACCCTCGTAGACCGTAAGCGGAAGCGTTTAGTAACGCAGTTGATGTAGTCGAACGTCTTCTCGATTCAACCGATCCAAGTACCGAACGCACGGCACCTCCGCGATCTACACACGTTCAGCTCGGTGACGTCCTCGAACTCTAGATCCAACTGAAGCCGAGGGAGAGTTCCGTCAGCATGATGACGTGGTGACGGTGATGATGAAGTTACCGGCGTAGGGCTTCGCCTAAGCACCACGACGATATGACCGAGGTGTTAACTATGGAGGGGGGCGCCGCACACGGCTAGGAACAATTGATGTGTCTTCTAGAGGTGCCCTCCCCACGTATATAAAGGAGGGAGAGGGAGGGAGACAGCCTAGGGCATGCCCAAGTAGGAGGAATCCTACTTGGGTCCCTAGCCCAATTCGCCCCCTTACCATATTTGGACAAGGGGGAAATGAAGGAGGGGGGAGGGGAAGGAAGTAGGAGTCCTACTTCATACTTCCCTTTTCCTCCTCTCCTTTCCCTTTCTCCCCACGTGGCTAGCCCTATAGGGGGGCGCACCAGCCCCTTGTGGGCTGGTGTGTTCCCTTACTTGGCCCATTAAGCCCATATCTTTGCCGGGGGTTGCCCGGAACCCCTTCCGGTGACCCGGTATCACCCGGAACACTTCCGGTGTTCGAATATAGCCTTCCAATATATCGATCTTTTTGTCTCAACCGTTTCGAGACTCCTCGTCATGTCCGTGATCTCATCTGGGACTTCGAACAACCTTTGGTACATCAAATCACATAACTTGTAATACATATCGTCATCGAACGTTAAGCGTGCGGACCCTACGGGTTCGAGAACTATGTAGACATGACCGAGACACATCTCTGGTCAATAACCAATAGCGGAACCTGGATGCTCATATTGGATCCTACATATTCTACGAAGATCTTTATCGGTCAAACCGCATAACAACATACGTTGTTCCCTTTGTCATCGGTATGTTACTTGCCCGAGATTCGATCGTCGGTATCACCATACCTAGTTCAATCTCGTTACCGTCAAGTCTCTTTACTCGTTCCGTAATACTTCATCCCGCAACTAACTCATTAGTCACATTGCTTGCAAGGCTTAAAGTGATGAGCATTACCGAGAGGGCCCAGAGATACCTCTCTGAAACACGGAGTGACAAATCCTAATCTCGATATATGCCAACCCAACAAACACCTTCGGAAACACCTATAGAGTATCTTTATAATCACCCATTTACGTTGTGATGTTTGATTGCACACAAAGTGTTCCTTCGGATATTCGGGAGTTGCACAATCTCATAGTCTGAGGAACATGTATAAGTCATGAAGAAAGCAGTAGCAATAAAACTGTAACGATCATAATGCTAAGCTAACAAATGGGTCTAGTCCATCACATCATTCTCCTAATGATGTGATCCCGTTCATCAAATGACAACACATGTCTATGGCTAGGAAACATAACCATCTTTGATAAACGAGCTAGTCAAGTAGAGGCATACTAGGGACACTCTGTTTGTCTATGTATTCACACATGTAGTAAGTTTCCGGTTAATACAATTCTAGCATGAATAATAAACATTTATCATGATATAAGGAATTATAAATAACAACTTTATTATTGTCTCTAGGGCATATTTCCTTCATTCTCCCACTTGCACTAGAGTCAATAATCTAGTTCACATCTCTATGTGATTTAACACCAATAGTTCACATCGCCATGTGACCAACACTCAAAAGGTTTACTAGAGTCAATAATCTAGTTCACATCGCTTATGTGATTAGCACCCAAGAGTAATAAGGTGTGATCATGTTTTGCTTGTGAGAGAAGTTTTAGTCTACGGGTCTGCCACATTAAGATCCATAAGTATTTTGCAAATTTCTATGTCTACAATGCTCTTGCGGAGCTACTCTAGCTAATCGCTCCCACTTTCAATATGTATCCAGATTGAGACGCAGAGTCATCTGGATCGGTGTAAAAGCTTGCATCGACATAACTCTTTACGACGAACTCTTTGTCACCTCCATAACCGAGAAAAATTTCCTTAGTCCTCTTAGGTAATTAAGGATAACTTTGATGGCTGTCCAGTGATCTACTCCTAGATCACTATTGTACCCTCTTGCCAAACTCATGGTGAGGTACACAATAGGTCTGCTACACAGCATAGCATACTTTATAGAACCTATGGCTGAGGCATAGGGAATGACTTTTCATTCTCTTTCTATTTTCTGTCGTGGTCGGGTTTTGAGTCTTTACTCAACTTCACACCTTTGCAACACAGGCAAGAACTCCTTTTTTGACTGTTCCATCTTGAACTAATTCAAAATATTGTCAAGGTATATACTCATTGAAAATCTTATCAAGCGTCTTGATCTATCTCTATAGATCTTGATGCTCAATATGTAAGCAGCTTTACCGAGGTCTTTCTTTTGAAAAACTCCTTTCAAACACTCCTTTATGCTTTCCAGAAAATTCTACATCATTTCCGATCAACAATATGTCATTCATATATACTTATCAGAAAGGTTGTAGTGCTCCCACTCACTTTCTTGTAAATACAGGCTTCAGCACAAGTCTATATAAAACTATATGCTTTGATCAACTTATCAAAGCGTATATTCCAACTCCGAGATGCTTGCAACAGTCCATAGATGGATCGCTGGAGCTTGCACATTTTGTTAGCACCTTTCGGATTGACAAAACCTTCTGGTTGCATCATATACAACTCTTCTATAATAAATCCATTAAGGAATGCAGTTTTGTTATCCATTTGCCAGATTTAATAAAATGCGGAAATTTCTAACATGATTCGGACAGACTTAAGCATCGGTACGAGTAAGAAAATCTCATCATAGTCAACACCTTGAACTTGTCGAAAACCTTTTGCGACAATTCGAGCTTTGTAGATACTAACACTACCATCAGTGTCCGTCCTCCTCTTGAAGATCCATTTATTCTCAATGGATTGCCGATCATCGGGCAAGTCCACCAAAGTCCATACTTTGTTCTCATACATGGATCCTATCTCAGATTTCATGGTCTCAAGCCATTTCGTGGAATCTGGGCTCATCATCGCTTCCTCATAGTTCGTAGGTTCGTCATGGTCTAGTAACATGACTTCCAGAATAGGATTCCCGTACCACTCTGGTGCAGAACGTACTTTGGTTGACCTACGAGGTTTGGTAAATAACTTGATCTGAAGTTTCATGATCATCATCATTAACTTCCTCTCTAATTGGTGTAGGAATCACTGGAACTAATTTCTGTGATAAACTACTTTCCAATTCGGGAGAAGGTACAATTACCCCATCAAGTTCTACTTTCCTCCCACTCACTTCTTTCGAGAGAAACTCCTTCTCTAGAAAGGTTCCATTCTTAGCAACAAAAATCTTGCCTTTCAGATCTGTGATAGAAGGTGTACCCAACAGTTTCTTTTGGGTATCTTATGAAGACACACTTGTCCGATTTGGGTTCGAGCTTATCAGGTTGAAGCTTTTTCACATAAGCATCACAACCCCAAACTTTAAGAAATGACAACTTAGGTTTCATGTCAAACCACAGTTCTTACGGTGTCATCTCAACGGATTTAGATGGTGCCCTATTTAACATGAATGCAGCTGTCTCTAATGCATAATCCTAAAACGATAGCGGTAAATCGGTAAGAGACATCATAGATCACACCATATCTAATAAAGTACGGTTACGACGTTCGGACACACCATTACGTTGTGGTGTTCCAGGTGGCGTGAGTTTGTGAAACTATTCCACATTGATTTAAATGAGGCCAAACTCGTAACTCAAATATTCATATATGCGATTAGATCGTAGAAACTTTATTTTCTTGTTACGATGATTCTCCACTTTACTCTGAATATTTTTGAACTTTTCAAAATGTTTCAGACTTGTGTTTCATTAAGTAGATATACCCATATCTGCTCAAGTCATCTGTGAAGGTCAGAAAATAATGATAACCGTCGCGAGCCTCAACACTCATTGGACCGCATACATCGTTATGTATTATTTCCAATAACTCAGTAGCTTGCTCCATTGTTCTGGAGAACGGTGTTCTAGTCATCTTGCCCATGAGGCATGGTTCACAAGTATCATATGATTCATAATCAAGTGATTCCAAAAGCCCATCATCATGGAGTTTCTTCATGCGCTTTACACCAATATGACCTAAATAGCAGTGCCACAAATATGTTGCACTATCATTATTAACTTTGCATCTTTGGCTTCAATATTATGAATATGTGTATCACTACTGTCGAGATTCAATAACCCATTGAGTGTATGACCATAGAAGGTTTTATTCATGTAAATAGAACAACAATTATTCTTTGACTTAAATGAATAACCGTATTGCAATAAACATGATCCAATCATATTCATGCTCAACGCAAACACCAAATAACATTTATTTTAGGTTCATCACTAATCCCGAAGGTAAAGGGAGTGTGCGATGGTGATCTTATAAACCTTGGAATCACTTCCAACACACATCACCACCTCGCCCTTAACTAGTCTCTGTTTATTTTGCAACTCCCGCTTCGATTTATTACTCTTAGCAACTAAACCAGTATCAAATACTGAGGGGTTGCTATAAACACTAGTAAAGTACACATCAATAACATGTATATATAATATACTTTTGTTCACTTTGCCATCCTTCTTATCCGCCAAGTATCTAGGGCAGTTCCACTTCCAGTGACCATATCCTTTGCAGTAGAAGCACTTAGCTCCAGGCTTGGGTCTAGCTTTGGGTTTCTTCATGGGAGCAGCAACTTGCTTGCTATTCTTCTTGAAGTTCCTCTTTCTTTCCCTTTGCCCTTTTCTTGAAACTAGTGGTCTTGTTAACCATCAACACTTGATGCTCTTTCTTGATTTCTACCTTCGCCGATTTCAGCATCGCGAAGAGCTCGGGAATTACTTTCGTCATCCCTTGCATATTATAGTTCATCACGAAGTTTTAGTAACTTGGTGATAGTGACTAGAGAACTTTGTCAATTACTATCTTATCTGGAAGATTAACTCCCACTTGATTTAAGCAATTGTAGTACCCAGACAATCTGTGCACATGCTCACTGGTTGAGCTATTCTCCTCCATCTTGTAGGCAAAGTACTGTCAGAGGTCTCATACCTCTCGACACGGGCATGAGTATCAAATACCAATTTCAACTCTTGGAATATCTTATATGCTCCGTGGCGTTCAAAACATTTTTGAAGTCCCGGTTCTAAGCCGTAAAGCATGGTGCACTAAACTATCAAGTAGTCATCACATCGAGCTTGCCAAACGTTCATAACGTCTGCATCTACTCCTGCAATAGTTCTGTCACCTAGCGGTGCATCAAGGACATAATACTTCTGTGCAGCAATGAGGATAATCCTTAGATCACGGACCAAGTCCGCATCATTGCTACTAACATCTTTCAACTTAGTTTTCTCTAGGAACATATCAAAATATAAAACGGGGAGCTACATCGCGAGCTATTGATCTACAACATAAATATGCTAATACTACCAGGGCTAAGTTCATGATAAATTAAAGTTCAATTAATCATATTACTTAAGAACTCCCACTTAGATAGACATCCCTCTAGTCATCTAAATGAGCACGTGATCCATATCAACTAAACTATGTCCGATCATGACGTGAGATGGAGTAGTTTTCAATGGTGAACATCACTATGTTGATCATATCTAGTATACGATTCACGCTCGATCTTTCGATCTCAATGTTCCGAGGCCATATCTGCATATGCTAGGCTCGTCAAGTTTAACCCGAGTATTCTGCGTGTGCAAAACTGGCTTGCACCCGTTGTATGTGAACGTAGAGCTTATCACACCCGATCATCACGTGGTGTCTCGGCACGACGGACTGTAGCAACAGTGTATACTCAAGGGAGAACACTTATACCTTGAAATTTAGTAAGGGATCATCTTATAATGCTACCGCCATTCTAAGCAAAATAAGATGCACAATAAGATAAACATCACATGCAATCAAAAATATGTGACATGAGATGGCCATCATTATCTTGTGCTCATGATCTCCATCACCGAAGCATCGTCATGATCTCCACCGTCACCGGCGCGACACCTTGATCTCCATCGTAGCGTCGTTGTCGTCTCGCCAATGTTGCTTCCACGACTATCACTACCGCTTGGTGATAAAGTAAAGCAATTACATGGCGATTGCATTTCATACAATAAAGTGACAACCATAAGGCTCCTACCAGTTGCCGATAACTTTACAAAACATGATCATCTCATACAACAACTTATATCTCATCACGTCTTGACCATATCACATCACAACAAGCCCTACAAAAACAAGTTAGACGTCCTATACTTTGTTGTTGCAAGTTTTACGTGGCTGCTACAGGCTTCTAGCAAGAACCGTTCTTACCTACGCATCAAAACCACAACGATTTTTCGTCAAGTGTGTTGTTTTAACCTTCAACAAGGACCGGGCATAGTCAAACTTAATTCAACTAAAGTTGGAGAAACAGACACCCACCAGCTACCTGTGTGCAAAGCACGTCGGTAGAACCAGTCTCATGAATGCGGTCATGTAATGTCGGTCCGGGCTGCTTCATCCAACAATACCGCCGAATCAAAGTAAGACGTTGCTGGTAAGCAGTATAAATATTATCGCCCACAACTCTTTGTGTTCTACTCGTGCATCTACGCATAGACCTGGCTCAGATGCCACTGTTGGGGAACGCAGTAATTTCAAAAAATTTCCTACGATCACGCAAGATCTATCTAGGTGATGCATAGCAACGAGAGGGAGAGTGTTTTTCACGTACCCTCGTAGACCGAAAGCGGAAGCGTTTAGTAACGCGGTTGATGTAGTCGAACGTCTTCTCGATTCAACCAATCCAAGTACCGAACGCATGGCATCTCCGCAATCTGCACACGTTCAGCTCGGTGACGTCCCTCGAGCTCTAGATCCAGCTGAGGCCGAGGGAGAGTTTTGTCAGCACGACGGCATGGTGATGGTGATGATGAAGTTACTGGCGCAGGGCTTCGCCTAAGCACTACGACAATATGACCGAGGTGTTAATTGTGGAGGGGGGCGCCACACATAGCTAGGAACAATTGATGTGTGTTCTAGGGATGCCCTCCCCACGTATATAAAGGAGGGAGAGGGAGGGAGGCAGCCTAGGGCGCGCCCAAGTAGGAGGAATCCAACTTGGGTCCCTAGTCCAATTCGGCCCCCCTTACCATATTTGGACAAGGGGGAAAGGAAGGAGGGGGGAGGGGAAGGAAGTAGGAGTCCTACTTCATACTTCCCTTTTCCTCCTATCATTTCCCTTTCTCCCCACGTGGCTGGCCCTATAGGGGGCGCACCAACCCCTTGTGGGCTGGTGTGTTCCCTTACTTGGCCCATTAAGCCCATATCTTTGCCGGGGGTTGCCCGGAACCCCTTCCGGTGACCTGGTATCACCCGGAACACTTCCGGTGTCCGAATATAGCCTTCCAATATATTGATCTTTATGTCTCGACCATTTCGAGACTCATCGTCACATCTGTGATCTCATCCGGGACTCCTAACAACCTTCGGTAAATCAAATCACATAACTCATAATACATATCGTCATCGAACGTTAAGCGTGCGGACCCTACGGGTTCGAGAACTATGTAGACATGACTGAGACACATCTCCGGTCAATAACCAATAGCGGAACCTGGATGCTCATATTGGCTCCTACATATTCTACGAATATCTTTATCGGTCAAACCGCATAACAACATACGTTGTTACCTTTGTCATCGGTATGTTACTTGCCCGAGATTCGATCGTCAGTATCACCATACCTAGTTCAATATCGTTATCGTCAAGTCTCTTTACTCGTTCCATAATACTTCATACCACAACTAACTCATTAGTCACATTGCTTGCAAGGCTTAAAGTGATGAGCATTACCGAGAGGGCCTAGAGATACCTCTCCGAAACACGGAGTGACAAGTCCTAATCTCGATATATGCCAACCCAACAAACACCTTCAGAAACACCGGTAGAGCATCTTTATAATCACCCATTTACGTTGTGACGTTTGATTGCACACAAAGTGTTCCTTCGGGTATTCGGGAGTTGCACAATCTCATAGTCTGAGGAACATGTATAAGTCATGAAGAAAGCAGTAGCAATAAAACTGTAACGATCATAATGCTAAGCTAACAAATGGGTCTAGTCCATCACATCATTCTCCTAATGATGTGATCCCGTTCATCAAATGACAACACATGTCTATGGCTAGGAAACATAACCATCTTTGGTAAAGGAGCTAGTCAAGTAGAGGCATACTAGGGACACTCTGTTTGTCTATGTATTCACACATGTACTAAGTTTTTGGTTAATACAATTCTAGCATGAATAATAAACATTTATCATGATATAAGAAAATATAAATAACAACTTTATTATTGCCTCTAGGCATATTTCCTTCAGCGGGCGCCTGCCCATTGACCCACCCCGACCCGCTGTCCTAATGCCACTACGAGCAGGCCCCAGTTGCCCTGGCCTTTAAAAAAAGGTTAAGTTAAAAAAAGAATTAAAAATGATAATTAATCAATATAGTTAATTAATTAAATTAATTAATCCAGTTTAAAATTCTAATGAAGATTAATTAGTTTGCTAATTAAACTAGGTTAATTTTGTAGTTAGTAAAACAGTGTATGACAGGGGGCCCACCCCCTATTGACCAGTCAAATGTTGACTGGTCAACTGGGTCCCCCTGGCCCACATGTCATCCTCTGTGTACATTTCTGTGTACACAGATCTGGGTACACGTAGCCATTTGTTATTTAATTTCGAATTAAAATAATTACAAAATATTATTTAAAATTTTGAAAATTAATATAAGATAATCCGTAACTCCGATGGAAAAGTTTTATACATGAAAGTTGCTCAGGACGACGAGATGAATCCGAATACGCGGGACGTTCGTCCGCCACACACCCCTAGAATAGCGAACATGCAACCTTACCCCTCTGATTCATCTGTCCGAAAATGCCAAACTTCGGGAAAACTTCCCTAGATGTTATCCCCCTTCACCGGTATCATGTAGTACCGCGTTAGAACACCCTAGCACTGCGTATCGTCATGCTATGCTTAGTGTTGCAACTGTTTGCTCTATATTTACTGTTTCTTCCCCCTCTTCTCTCCGGTAGACGCTGAGACCGCTGCTGATGCCGCCGTGATCGACTGCATCGACGACGAACCCTTCTTCTCGCGTGAGCAACCAGGCAAGCCCCCCTTTGATCATCTCGATATCGCCCATTCCATTCTCTCATGATTGCATTAGTTTTGATATTGTATTTGATTGCTCCTATTCTGATGCATAGCCTGCTTTTGTACCTGCTATTGTTACCTACCTACTTATACTAAACTGCTTAGTATAGGTTGGTTAGTGATCCATCAGTGACCCCCACCTTGTCCTTGGTGCCCCTGCTTCATCATCAACGACTCGATCAACATGATCGACAACCAGAGCCCGACACCTCACATCATGTCATGCCCGTATTGTTGCTCGACTCTGCAGAGTTACCATCGAGTGCCGAGGGTGACACCTCATACATCACTCCTGATGAGATCTCTGTAGTGTAGCTATTCGGACGAGGTCATCGAGGGTGATTCCTCCTTGACCACCCTCGATATGACTTTGTTGTGCAACCCCTCAAGTGTGAACCTCGAGGGTGGTTCCTGTTACGTTCACCTTGATGATTACATCGAGTGGAATTCACCGAGGGTGATTCCTCGGGGTTTCCCCTTGATGCTTAGACACACGGTTACCTTGACTTTACTTGAGACCATTGTTGAAGCCGGGTCAGCCCTGAGGGGTACCCGCAAGTTGATGTGAAAGTCAGGCGGCCCGTAGAGCACCCGCGAGTTTTCTACATGGCACGGTCCGGCAGTTTGGGCCCTTGCCGTAAGTCCATGAGACGGGGCGACGGGGTCACATTGTCGTGAGTCTCTGCTCGTTATCGCGAGCCCCCAATACACTAACATGGTTTGGGTATTTGTTCTGAGTTGGCCTTTGGCCTTTACGCACTAACCACCACGCAAGAATAGTTATGGGCCTCGATGTCGTGGTATCAGCCGAAGCTTTGTCAGACGTCCAGTTCAGCAGTGCGGCACAGCTGGCCCGGCACTATCCTGTAGTGGTGGAGCCTGGTCCCGCCCTGCGCGCAATGACCCAGAGTGCAACTGGCGATGGCCCATGGACCCGGAGTGCTTAGGATGTAGACCGGCAGGGACCTCTCTGCTGAGCCTAGGTAGGGCTACGACGTGTTGATCTTCCGAGGCTGGGCATGACCCAGGAAAGTGTGTCCGGCCAGAGTGATCGAGCATGTTGGGTAACGTGGTGCACCCCTGCAGGGAAGATATATATTCGAATACCGTGTCCACGGTAATGGACGTTCAGACTTGTATCCCGATCTTATATAACTAGAAATGGATACTTGATACATGTGATGGATATGTGGCTCCGAGATTTCTTTCTCGCAGGGAGTAGGAGGAAGGATCTCTGGGCGTTAATGTTACAACATGCTTGTTAATTAAACTGCTATTCTTTACTCTTCTGAATGCTGCAATATGCTTGGAGCTGCTTGAAGATGCTAGTCTTTGATAGGCTAGGCCTTCCCCTCTATTCTGGCATTCTGCAGTTCAGTCCACAGATACAACCCTTTCATTTGATACCAATGCATACTTAGTATAGATCTGATGCGTGCGAGTACTTTGGATGAGTACTCACGGTTGCTTTGCTCCCATTTTCCCCTTTCTTTCTTCTTTCTGGTTGTTGCAACCAGATGGTGGACCCCTGGAGCCAGATGATACCGTCGACGGATACTGCTACATGGAGGTCGCCGACGACCAGGAGTAGTTAGGAGGTCCCAGGCAGGAGGCCTTGCCTCTTCGATCATTGTTGTTTTTGTGTTTGCCTTCTTAAGGCATCTTTGTTTAACTTATGTCTGTACTCAGATATTGTTGCTTCCGCTGACTCTTATGTGTCAAGCTTTTGTATTCGAGCCCTCAAGGCCCCTGGCTTATAATATACAACTTGTATTATTTTGATTTGTGTCTAGAGTTGTGTTGTGATATCTTACCGTGAGTCCCTGATCTTGATCGTACACATTTGCATGTATGATTAGTGTACGGTCGAATTGGGGGCGTCACAAGTTGGTATCAGAGCCGACTGCGTGTAGGATCCCCCTTTCCAACTCCTTGGCCGAAGTCGAGTCTAGTCTTTGGAAAATTGTTTTACTAACATGGCTGTGTGGCTTATGGGCCCACGTCGCCATTGGGTGGTATTAGGATCTTTTACTCCTCGTCTATACTCTAGGACTCTGATCTCTCTTCTATTCGGGTTAAATGATTTTGCTAACTCCAACATTAGGTTCTCGTGATCACATCCACCCAGAGGTATGTGTTACCCGCCTTTCTTGAATTAAGGGCTAAGTTCTGCTTCACAATGTTCACTGACTGCAGGATCCTCTTATCGAGGGCACCCTGCGTCGTCACTTACAAATCGTTCGCTCCAGTGGTTTTCCCCGACGTTGATGTAGCCCTTGCTATTTCCTGTTGTGGTATCCCTCCATCGCGTGCATGTGTGTCACCTAGTATGTCTATGATGTTCTCTTGTCCGAACTCATACGGACAACGTGTAATTGGCCCCACATATGTATTTGCATGTCTTCAATGACTACTGCTTTGTACATATTACAACTTTGCTCATTGTTTTGATTATGTCATAATGACTCCATACACTGGCTCCACTCCTTGCTATACTACCCTTTTGCATTAAGAAGGATGGTTCGAACCGCTGGTCGTGGCCATGGTGGCGACAATCCACTACCTCCCGAATACATGACCGGAATGATACAACAGTTGAGCTGAATCGCCAGTTTATGGTAGGAGTCATGGCTCAGTTTCCTCGCACTAACTTGAATCAGCAACCAACCCCAGTGAATCTGCAAGATTTTGCGCGTCTCAACTCTGTCATCTACCGCAGCTCAACCCAGCCACTTGATGTTGATGTCTGGCACCATGACATCACTTTCGAGCTGGCGTCTGCTATTGTAGCCCCTGCCAACTATGTCACCTTCGCGGCTTATTACCTAAAAGGTCCCGTTGTTCAATGGTGGGACAACCACATGCATTCCTTACCTGTTGAAACCACCATCACTTGACCGAAATTCCAAGCTGCATTCCGCGGGCCAATGTCGAACCACCCTGGTTTAGTAACAACGTCTCCGTTGAAATTGAAGGTTTGAAATTCCATGTTCCCCCCAGTGTTTTGAAGTCTTCCAATATCGACCTCATTCTGGGAATGAAATGGTTGAAAATACATACCGCTTCAATCATTTGCGCCACTAAAACCGTTCATCTACTACATCCTTCGAGTGAGATAGTGAGCTGCCATGCTCATCTTCTTCGAATTGTCGAAGCACATATTTATTCCTTGAATGCGTTAAACGCTTCTCCTCTTGTGAGAATTGAAAGCGCTGCAGTCATTTGTGGATTTGCAGATGCCTTTCCGAAAGAACTACCCAGTCCATGACCTTGAACTTGCTGCAGTTAAGTTTGCACTAAAAGGTGTGGCGACATTTCTTCCTTAGTAATCGTTGCAAGATCTTCACCGATCATCAAAGTCTGAAGTATCTGTTACTCAGCTAGATCTGGACCTCCGTCAGTACTGATGTATGGAAACAATTATAGACTATTTTTATGGTATTTTTTATACCATTAGCAAGGCTAATCTCATGACCGATGCCCTGAGTCGCAAGTCTTAATTGCAACAACCACTTTGCCTCTAAAGCTCAACCCCTGCAAGATGATCTCACGTATAGAGAGCATCTGGTCCGTGTTCTCGATCAAGTTTAACATCACATCTATGTGAGGGCTATCAAATTTCATAAAGTTCAGTGGTCAAATCCTCCTGAAGATGAAGCCACTTGGGAACTCGAGGTTTGTCTTCATGAAGAATACCCCGCTTTGTTTCTTTCTACGTCCTAAAATCTCGGGACGAGATTTCTTGTAGTGGAGGAGATTTGTAACGCCCGGATAATCAAGCTACAGTAATCCTCTGCTAATGATGCCACGTCTCCACGATTATTGTTGTTAAACCCACGTTGATTTGAAACCGGTTCAAATTCAAATTTGAATTAAAGTCCAAAATTCAAATTTCTCAAACATGCAAACTAAAATGTTCAAAGTGTGGCAAATATTCCATAACTAATTATGGTGGTGAATCAACTTTTTACAAAGTGGTTTAATGCCATATAATAATTAAAATAGTGGCCAAATCAATAACTTATATGCCTTTAAAATTATAAAATTTTGCAAACTATCATATTTATGTGCCAAACCATTTATGGCAGTGCCTAAATTTCCATTATAAATTATGGGCCAAGTCTCTTATTTTACAAGACCCCTTTTGATGTTTAAATTAAATACTAAGCAGAGCTAAAAGAAAACATAAAAATATTAAGGAAAAGAAAAACCTCACCTCATCACCTGGGCCTCTAGTGCACAGGAGAGGACCATCCCACCTAACCCCACATCCCCTTCCTCCTGTTCACGAGAGGGTCGTGGCCTCCATCCATGCCGCCACGGCCTTGGCTGTCGCCGTGGCGATCATCCGCCGGCACCTCGATGGAGATAAGAAGCCCCCTCGACCCTAGAACCCTAGCTACCCCGTTCGCTGCTTCCTCCCTCCCCTTGTTGGATCTGGACATCCGCGACGCCCCGACCCCGTCGCCGCGTCGTCCTCTTCTCCGCCGCTCCGTGGATGCTCATCACTGTCTCCTCCCCGCCGGCCTCGTCGAGCCTCGCCGCCCCTGTTCCCCTGCTCGTGGGTGAGCACCCCATCCCTCCTTCCTCGCTTCGCTACCCGTGTGTGCTCGCTCCTCGTCGTTCGCGCTCACGGCAGTCGCCGCCCCCCAGTCCTCTACGCGCTCACCCTGCACATCCGTGCCTACGCTCGCTCCACTCGGCTGAACACCGCACCCGGCCATGCCCGCAGCCGACCGCTGCCGCTCCCCTGCGCCACTCGCGCCTGCCCAGGCCCCGAACCCTCCCGCGCTGCTGCTGGCTCACTGTTGCAGCCCGCTTCTGCTGCGGCCACCCTTGCCTCGCCCTAGCCTGTGCTAGTCGCCTGCGCCCACGTCGGCCTCCGCCTGACCGCGCTCGCGTCGCCTAGCCCCGACCCTACTGTCGCCCGTGCCCACCGCCTCCCCCGCGCGCTACTTCCTGTGCTGCTACTTCCCCGCCTGCCTGCGCGCCGCCATCGACTGCGCCTGTGCTGCTCGCTCCCGCGCAAGCTCGCTGAGGGAGTCCTGGATTAAGGGGTCCTCGGGCGTCCGACCTGTGAATAAGGTTCGGACTAATGGGCTATGAAGATACAAGACAGAAGACTTCCTCCCGTGTCCGGATGGGACTCTCCTTTGCGTGGATGGCAAGCTTGGCATTCAGATATGTAGATTCCTTCCTTTATAAACCGACTCTGTACAACCCTAGGCCCCTCCGATGTCTACATAAGCCGGAGGGTTTAGTCTGTAGAGACAATCACAATCATACAGGCTAGAAATCTAGGGTTTAGCCATTACGATATCATGGTAGATCAAGTCTTGTAATCCTCATATTCATCAAGATCAATCAAGCAGGACGTAGGATATTACCTCCATCAAGAGGGCCCGAACCTGGGTAAACATCGTGTCCCCTGTCTCCTGTTACCATCGATCCTAGACGCACAGTTCGGGACCCCCTACCCGAGATCCGCCGGTTTTGACACCGACATTGGTGCTCTCATTGAGAGTTCCGCTATGTCGTCACCAGAAGGTTCGATGGCTCCTTCAATCATCTACGACGATGCTTCCCTGAGGGAGGTCTTTCTCCCTGGCCAGATCTTCGTATTCGGCGGCTTCGCAGTGCGGGCCAACTCGTTTGGCCATCTAGAGCAGATCGAGAGCTACGCCCCTGGCCACCAGATTAGTTTTGGAAATCTGGACTACCTCGCTGATATCCGAAGAGACTTGATCTTCCAAGGGTTCACGACCCCGACTTCCGCTCTGGCCTTAGATCCGAAGCACGTCAGCAGGTCTGAAGACGGGATTACTGAGCCTGCCGGACTATCTGTGACCACCAAACCCTATACGGGAAGTCCAGTAAAAGATAAACCTCCTGAGAAACAGCCATAGCGCCGACGTCAGCGGCGCCGCTCTAAATCACGTCATGGAAACGACAGCAATACCGGCACGGGAGACAACAATACTCCGGATGATGCTGAAGACCAACACTACAAAAAATACACTTCCGTGATGATACGTGTTTGTCACAGTAGGTCGCGTTTTTTTTCATGCATGTACATCCATGACGATTTTATGACAGAATCAAGATAGTCATACCTGTGCTATCGTAGAAGTGTTCCATGACATTACCAAAATTATCATCACGGAAGTGTCCACTTCCATGACGATAAATCGCGCGTCACAGAAGTGCTTTCGTCAAGGGTGACCGACACGTGGCATCCACCGTAACGGAACGCCGTTAAGCTATCGGGTCTGGTTTTGGATCCGATAACCCGTTAACAGCCCGGACCAATGGGGATTTTCCACGTGTAAAATCATCATTGGCCGCAGGAAACACGTGTTGCCTCACCGTTGGGACAGATGTCATCCACTCATTGGACAAGAGGCGCCTATGATAGGTCGACACGTGGCACGGCCCAACAGTGGCCCATTCCGGTGAAAAAGGCCGGCCCAGTAAAAATTAGCAGGCCGGCCCATATAAGGCCTACTTGTGTCAGGTCCATTTAAGCCCACGGCCCATACGAGATGTGCCAATTCGGCCCGTCAACGGCCCGTTAAAGATTTGACACCATTGCAGCCCATCGTCAGTTCGAGCCCGTTAACAGCCCGCTATATATTTGGGCTCAATATCGGCCCGATGAGATTTCGGCCTGTTAACGGCCCATTCAATGGATGGGCCAATTTTCAGGATGTACATCTTTCGGCCTTTTAGCGACCCATTTAAATGTTGGGCTAATTTCCGGCCCGGTGTGTCTTTCAGCCTGTTGACGGCCCATAAATCTGATGGGCCATTTGTAGTCGGACCTGAGTTTCGGCCTTTTAGCGGCCCATTTAAGTGTTGGGCCAATTTCGGCCCGGTGTCACTTTCAGCCTGTTGACGGCCCATAAATCAGTTGGGCCATTTGTAGTCGGACCTGAGTTTTGGCCTTTTAGCGACCCATTTAAGTGTTGGGCCAATTCCCGGCCCTGTGTGCCTTTCGGCCTGTTAACGGACCATAAATGAGTTGGGCCATTTGTAGTCGGACCTTAGTTTTGGCCTTTTAACGGCCCATGCCCTTCATGGTCCAATACCAGCCCGGTTTCTCTTTCGGCCTGCTAAAGGCCCACAACACAGTTGGGCCATTTACAATACGACCTGACTTTCGGCCTCTTAGCGGCCCATGCTCTTCATGGTCCAGTACAAGCCCGCTGTCTCTTTCGGCCTGCTAAAGGCCTACAGTATAGTTGGGCCATATGTAGCCCAAACTTAGTAACGGCCTGTTAACGGCCCGTGAAATAAATTGGGGCCACCTGTTGCCCGCTTCGATGTCGGCCTGTTAACGACCCGGGAGGTAAGAGGGCCGACCATTAACTTTCGGCCTAGTAACGGCCCATTAACTTAATGGGCCCACTAAAGTTCGTACATGTCTTTAGGCCAAATTAGATAATTTGAGCCCATTACGACGAGCAATTATGCACAGGACCAAAACCGATCAAGCAAAGGTACGACATACAGGGAATAACGTTGCACATCCAGCATATATTACAGGAAATTACATCCACTGGGCAATCAAAGATTGATGCCAGTGCAAATAAATGAGCAGAACCTAACCATCTACAACGTCACAATCTGCAACCTCAGCACAGATGACGCCCATAAGCATGTGGGCAAGTTCTTGCTGCTTTGCTACACTGTCTCTGAAAACATTGATCAGTTGTTGTGTCGCACGACTCTGCACCTCTGATTCATCCACCATTTCCATCATTGCTTCAGCCATTAATTGGTTCACAAACATACATTTATTCCGTTGCATTCGAGACAGAGGATACTGAACAGATTCAGATGGCGATTTTGGCAGGCTTGTATTATTGATAGTGGAGAGTGTCTCGACCACTGCATCATAACATAAATTAGGACGGGAACCAAACAGATTAATCATGAGTTATTGCCATATTACCTGGCCTAGATTTACTGGAAAGAAACAATGGGGTTGCCTTGCTGTTTTCAGAGTTTGTCTTCTTATCTTCAGCAGCCTGCACAAAATTAACACACTAGCATTGCTATCATTGGCCAAGTCAGATAATAGGAAAGCAACATTGACACAACGAACGTTTGGGCAACTAGCCTACACCAAATTAACACAATATGGCACAGCTATCATCAGCCAGGTAAGGTAATACGAAAGCAACATTGACACAATGAATGAATGGGCAACCAGAGAAGCACTACAATTCAGTAATGTGCGTGATATGAGATAGTACATTCATGCAGCTCAGTATGCAAAACTACCAGGCAGTTTTCCTTACAAAAATCAACATTGGCGCCTTTAACATTTTGCTACAACTAATTTTAGATCAGATAAAGGTTAGATTCACGCCGATTAACAAAATACATGCTGATGTAAAAATATAGTGATATACAACAGGTACTTACATCAGCATTGGAGCACAGAGAATTCCCGCAAGATATTTTCCTCGAATACGATCCCAATGGAGGAAGTCTTCTATCGTTTAACCTTATTTTCTAAAAGAGAGATGGGTAAGAAACATGTAGAAAATATGATCAGAATGCTATAAAATTTCATGATGCGAGGATACGCACACGCTTCTTAGAATGGAGTTGACATTCTTTTGCTGGACTGGAGCGGACTAGTTCTTTGGCCACTGGAATCTGCTTATTATCAGTGGGAGTTGGGTTTCTCTGTGCTGGAGCAGTATCTATGAAAAATGGAGTTGGTTTATTATCTCCTGGCGTTTGGATCTTTTGCAAAGACCTGGTTTGTAACCCTTCAGATTCTAACATAGCCGTCTTCCCCTTGCATGCCTTATATAGAAGAATGGTGATTCAGTTATAAAACATGCTACAACAGAGATGGAATAGGTACTGAAGAATAGAAAGGCATGACATATTGACATGTATTCCCTCCATCCGGAAATAAATGGATGGGTCTAGGCGTATTTCAGTTCTAGATACATCCAGTTTTATCCATTTCTGCGACATTTAATCCGGACGGAGGGAGTATGATGTAAGAGCTAGGGATACGACAGGACAACACAGTAAAAAAACACTGAAAAACCCACTGCAGAACCAAAGTATTCAAACCCACTGATATGAGATAGTACACTCATGCAGCTCAGGATGCAAAACTACCAGGCAGTTTTCCTTACAAAAATCAACATTGTGGCCTTTAATCATACATTTTGCTACAACTAAATTTAGATCAGATAAAGGTTGGATTCACGCCGATTAACAAAATACATGCTGATGTAAAATATAGTGATATACAACAGGTACTTACATCTACATTGGAGCACAGAGAATTCCTGCAAGAATCTTTCCTCATAAACGATACCATTGCAGAAATTCTTCTATCTGTTAAGCTTATTTTCTAAAAGAGAGATGGGTAAGAAACATGTAGAAAATATGATCAGCATGCTATAAAATTTCATGATGCAAGGATACGCACACGCTTCTTAGAATGGAGTTGACATATTTTTGCTGGACTGGAGCGGACTAGTTCTTTGGCCACTGGAATCTGCTTATTATCAGTAGGAGTTGGGTTTCTCTGTGCTGGAGCAGTATCTATAAAAACTGGAGTTGGTTTATTATCTCCTGGCGTTTGGATCTTTTGCAAAGGCCTTGTTTGTAACCCTTCAGATTCTAACATAGTCGTCTTCCCCTTGCATGCCTTGTATAGAAGAATGGTGCTTTAATTATAAAACATGCGACAGCAGAGAGATGGAATAGGTACTGAAGAATAGAAAGGCATGACATATTGACATGTATTCCCTCCATCCGGAAAAAAATGGATGGGTCTAGGCGTATTTCAGTTCTAGATACATCCTTTTTTATCCATTTCGGCAACATGTAATCCGGACGGAGGGAGTATGGTGTAAGAGCTAGGGATACGACAGGACAACACAGCAAAAAAACACTAGTTGAATGTAAAACTGTATGCTAGCGGAATACGTACAGAAATAACTAAGGCAACATACACGTGTATGATTGGGAAACTAAGATGGCATTGCAACAGAGCACTAGAACAACACTTCAATGTAAAAAAACATGGTATGGTAGACAGATGAAGTACATACTGATGAATAACAATGCATAAGATATTCAGAAGCATGATGTCCAAATTAAGCAGATGGCATTGCGATAGAGTAGAATGACAGTACTTGAATTTGAAAACATGTTATCATGAATGGAATAGGTACTGAAAAACAGGAAGGCATGACATATTTACATGCATGATCAGCATGCTAAGCACATGGCATTGCAACAGAGTAGATACACTCCAGGACATTATATGCATGTTGTACCCATATCACAGGCCAAGTTAGAGCAAGGACCTTGTGGGGTGAAGAGGATTCATCATCTTTCTGCAAGTCTTCTGAAGAACTGCCTTTACATGTTCCATCATATTGGGTATCATTGACATCAAGTTTATTGGCCTTTACATTGCTCCGTGAGGTTCTTGTGGATATATCAGTGTGTGCAATTATATCTGACATGCATGGAAGACAACTAGTAGTTAGATTTATGTAATGAGTGCCTGTAGGAGACGACATAAATAGTAGGACTGGGGTTAACTAGCAGCAACAGGTCTCATAAACTAAAGGGAGAACACAGATGAAAGCTACAGAATATGTATCGTTTGTACTCGAGATTAACTAGATGGCACACAAAAGTATTAAAGAACAACATAGGTAATACTAGAAGTGGTATAATACTATAATCACCAGCCTGTGGGATAGCATTGGCTGATGGATGATAACTATGGAACAACGTTACCTAAAGAACAAGTATCTTAGCTGAACTATGGAACAACGTTAACTCCTGAACAAGACCCGTAAGAGATCAGCATGAATATACAGTGAAATGTGATGATCTATTTTCCATGCTTAGATGAATAACAAAGCCATAAATGTTGCACACAAGTAAGATGAGGGTACAACCTATCTGGCTGCCATCCATAGGAGTGAGCATCATGTGCTGACTTGTCGATGGCCCTGCAGTTGTTGTGGCTGTCCATGTCGGGCACGCGCATTCGATGCAGGGAACTGTTGAGTGGGGACTATAGCTCCCTTCTGGTGTATGCTTCCCTTGTTGGAGCAGCTGCGGTGAGTCGGAAGACGGTGTGTCTGAAGATGCAGATAACGCATAATGTTAAGAACGACATATCTCTTTGATCTGAAGAAATACACTAAGAGATCAACAGCAAGGTACGAGAGTGGTCACACGTCTGTTGACTGAAGACTAAATTGGGGTCACACGATTTTATTTTATTTTGGTACTGTCCGATCTACGCCGGATGGCTTGATGGCCGTCTTGTGCCTCCCGGCTGACACTGTTCGAAATCTTCCCCGAAGAGCCAGTGACCAACGGCAGAGCAGCCTGCCTCCGCCGTCCGTGGCCCCGGCCAAAACCCCGCTCCCCGCCCCACCGCACTGCCGTGGTTGCGCCACCCCCGGGCCAATCCACAAAGACTCCCCGTCATCCAGATCCGGCGGTGGCAGTACCTTCAACCCACGCAACTCTAAAAGATAGCCATCTAAGCGCTGCTTCCGCGGCGAACTTGCGGCCCCGCACCCTTACGTTAGACACCAGCCAACCGGCAGCCTAGGAGCTCCTCCGCCTCGAGGGGTGATGCTTCCCATTGGGAATCGATTGGCCCAGAATAAAATTTCAGACAATTGACGCCTAAATAAAGTGATTTGAGATGAGGGTGCGACCTATCTGGCGGCATGGTGAAGTAGGCAGGTCTAGCTGCCGAGTCAGTGAGGCCGGCGCAGTTGCGGTGGTGACCGGCGGCAGGGAAAGAGCGATGTCGCGACGGTCGACGGCTACGGGGAAGCAGCGCCAGGACTCTGGACGGATCCGAAGTTGGAGCCGCTCCGGCGCCGTGAACAACGGCGGGGGTGAATCGGCTCCGGTACGGTTCACGCGGCCGTCGTCGAGGCAGCACTAGCAGCATGGAGTAAGAGGCACACGGCCCAGTGCACAGCGGCAAATGGAAAACGTCTCCGGCATTAGGGAGGAGGGCGGCTGTGAAATTGGTGCGGTGGGGGCGCCATGGAGGTGGGGCTGAGGTTTCGCGGCTCCGGCGAAGGGAGCTTCCCAAGGAGAAGGTGATTTGGCGCCCACGAGGTATGAATGGGGGCGGGCGGGGGGGGGGAATTGGGAGTGGAGTGGAACCATGTCTTACGGACGCATTTGTCTGAAATGTGAGGGGGAGTTACTATTCTACCCTTGCCTATAGGCTTCTCGGCTTGGGTCTGTGTACGGAGGGTCGGGGATAGTAGAGTAACTTTGCTTCTCCCCAAATAGTGGGCGAGAGCGATTTCGGGCAAGGAGGGCGTGTTTTGAACTATAGTGGGCGCGAGCGATTTCGGGCGAGCAGAGCGTGTTTTGAAATAGTGGGCGCGAGCTACTTCGGGCGAGGGGAGCGTGTTTTGCCGACCATGGTTTATGAATTATTCGGCACATGTCATTTCGGCCGAGGAGAAGGCGCGCTTGGATGAAGTTACAAATCTACCCTCGATGTACAACGGGCCAATCGATGCGTGTCCCACATAGGACGGTAATTTCGCGTCTCCCGTTTATTTGCTCGGGCGAATTCCACCGAGCAGAGAGGATGTTTAACAGTTTGTTCAAATTTTGGGAGAACGAGCATCCACGTCTACCTTACCAAGTCGATTCGAATCAAATTTTGAAATATTAGCTTGCCACTTCTTTTTTAGATGGAGAGATGATGCTCGAGAGTAATGTGTTTTTACATGCTCGTTGCTAGCGATTTACTATATGACAAATAGTTGACCCACTCAAAAACGCGAATCAAACCCAAAATGAAATATCTCGATTCAATGAAATAGCTCGTTCAGTAGGTCAAAATAGTGAACTAAATCCAAAATTGAACACCTCAATCGAGTAGCATGTTGTACAGTATTATAGTACTCCATAAACATGTTGAAAGTCAAATTAATGAACTTGTTTGATATACGCATATATCCGTTCATGTGTGGATTGCAGACAACATGTTCTCCAATTTAAATATTTGAATGCAAGTTTATATCGAAACATGGTTTATATCAGTCTTTGATGCATAAAACGCGACCTCCCCCTCTCCCGGACTCCTGTTCTCTCTCTCTCTCTCTCTCTCTCTCTCTCTCTCGCCGACAATCTTCAATTCTGTCGCACGCATCCGACACAAAAACCTTGTTGGTCCCTCTCCCTTTCTCTCCATCACTCTCTCTCTCTTTTGTGTGTGTGTGTGTGTGTGGGGGGGGTCTTTCTAGTTCGCATGCATATATACACCATCTATAGGTCTCTCTCGCACACTATGTATGATACTCTAGCTAGTCCAAGCTAGATATCTTGGTTGCACTCATCGTACGCACACAAATTCCTTGGCTCTTTGCCCGTAACTCTCTCACGCACCACTCTGTCGTCTCAGAGCTCTTCCCCCCTCTCTCAAACTCTCCATCCACCTGGGTCACACATACACATGCATATCTCACTCGCACTCGATAGGCCCATCTAAAACTCTATCTCTCTCCCTCGTTCTCTCTCCATCTCACACGCACACACACACAATCTCATGCCTAGCTAGCCAAGTATGATGGTCTCTCACTCAATTGCAGGCACACGCAGTCCCCCCTATATGTATATGACTAGCTAATCTTAGTCTCCATCACAAACATGTGCATGGTCTATCTCGATTTCTCTCGGGGCATCTTTCTATCGCGCACGCACTCCCTCGATCTCCCACCCATATAGTCCCCTCACGATCTCGAGGGGATCTCTCTATCACAAACAGACCCTCTCTCCCTCCCCATGCGTCCATGCCATCCATGTGCCCCTCTTGACCTTTGTTCCTTGTTGGCCAGACCTCTATTGGACATGTGCTACAGGGGTGTCTCTCTCCGTTGCAAACAATCACACACTAGCTATCTTCGTGTATCTCCTCGCCTCGCTTTTCCATCTCGGAGATGCATGCGTGATATGTTCGCATAAGAAACGAAAAAACACACACTCTCTCTAATTTATCGTTTGTTGTCACTTTCTCTTTCACACACATACTCTTTTTGCACACTTACTCATTCTCCTTCACACGCACTTGATCTGTCTCGACTTAGGCACTCTCCTCGGTCCATAGCATATAGATTTATTGAAAAGTCAAACATCACAAAGTTTGACCATGTACGTGGAGAAAAACAATTACATCTAGTACGGCAAACATATACCATTAGATTCACCATGAGATGTAGTTTTGTATGATGTATCTTTGGTATTGTAGATATAAATAACATTTGCGTAAACCTGATCAAAGTTTCCAAAGTTTGACTTCTAAAAAATTTACATGCACTGCATTATCGAGCGGATGGAATATCTCTTTCCCCCTCTCAGCTATCTGACGCACCACTCAGCCTTATCGGGGCTCCTCAATCTCTCTCAATCTTTATTGGTCAGTTTGGTTCCTGACCTGACCCTCATGCCTTGATGGCCAGTACTGCCTGGTGTGGACGTGAGATGTAAAATATTTCTGCCTGGCCAGGCTTGTGTGGTGCTGAAGCGTTTGGTTCATGCCTGGGCCAGGCAAAGCATCAACGTCCCATCAATCAATCCATGCAGCAATTATTTAATGCTAATATCCATCCATGTTGCTGTTAGCCTCGTGGCCGCACGACCAGGCACGGCCAGGCGTTCAAAATCGGTTGCCTGGGCCAGGCTACTTGCAGTGTCTGGAGTCCAGCCAGGCTAATTAAAGTGCAAGGGAACCCAGGCCAGGCGGGCTTTCTTTTTCACAGGGTAGCAACCAAACAAGCGTGCATGAAATCCAGCCACAACCCCAGGCCAGGCAAAAGATGCTCAGGACGCAAGCCAAACTGACCTTATATCTCCCTGGTTCACACATACACATGTCTCGCTCGCGCTATACATATAGACCCATCCAACACTCTCCGCCCTTGTTCTCTCTCCATGTGACACGCACCCCCCTAAGTACCATAATCCCTCACTCCATCACAGGCGCAAGCACCCCCCTCGTAAGTATGATTATCTCTTACTAGCCATCAGGAACACACGTATTGTCTCCTTCCATCCATACGTCTATCTCGATATCTCTCGGGGCATCTTCTATCGCGCACACACCTTGTCACTCGATCTCCCACCCATGTAGTCCCATCACGATCTCCAGGGGATCTCTCTATGACAAACATACACTCTCTCCTCCCCATGTCTGCATTTTCTCCGTACGTCTCTCTCGACCTCTCTCCCTTGTTTGTCAGACCCCTCTTGGCCACGTGCTAGGGGTCTTGCTCTCTCGGTTCCAAACAACCACACACTATCTCCTCACCTTGCCTCCGTTGTCGAAGATGCATGTGTGATATGTTTGCATAAGACACGCACGCTTTTTCTCTACTTTTATCGTGTGTTGTCCATGTCTCTTTCACACACGCACACACACTTTTTCACTCACTCTTTCTATCTCTCTCTCTCTCTCTCTAGTTAGGGACTCTATCACGTCCATAAGCATATGGATGTTTTGAAAAGTCAAACCTCAGAAAAGTTTGACCAGGTATATGTGGAGAAAAACATTTACATCTGGAACGATCATTAGATTCATCACAACATGTACTTACTTCATACTATCATTTATCTTTGGTATTGTAGATATAAGTAATTTCTTTATAAACTTGGTCAAAGTTTCAAAAGTTTGACTTTAAAAAAATGTTGGAACTACATTATCGAACGGAGGGAGTAGCTCTTTCTCTCTCTCTCTGCTATCTCTCACGGGCCTCCCCTCTCACTCGAACTCTCTATACCGACGGATTATACACTCACTGTGTCAGCGTATAGCTCCGTATATTGTTTAGTTGACTGGTCAACCAATCCACATGCTGCCTTGTCAGCTCGTGTTCTGTATCTTTGTGTGCTGGCCCATGTGGCAGTGGGTGAAAATAAGTAAACTAGAGGCCCATCTGACACGCGGTGAAGTAAACAAAGTTGAAACCACTCGGGGTAGCACCCCGCACGCTAGTAAATTGAGGGCGCATTGAGGACACACTTCTTGCGCGTGAAGGAAGCACTCGCGCACAATTCACCACTGCGCGTCGGCATGCGCAGAAGGACGCACTCGCACACACACCAGCACACGTGTACACCGGCGTCGCCGCCGGTTGAGATGGACGGCGAGGCAGCCAACAAGCGGAGGCGGCTCGAGCCAAAACCGCATCCGGCGAGCCTGGACTTCATCAGCAGCCTCCCCGATGACATGCTGCTCGTCATCATCGGCCTCCTCCCAACCAAATCTGCCGTGTGGACCGCCCTGCTCTCCCGGCGGTGGCGCCCCCTCTGGCGCTGCGTCCCCCTCAACCTCACCGTCGACAGCTGCCTCTGCGACGGGGATTGCAAACGCATGGCCGCAGTCTCCAAGATCCTTTCATCGCACCCTGGGCCAGCCAGACGCCTTGACATCCGCATGTTCAGTACCAACTGCAAGGTCCAACCCAAGTTCGACGAGTGGTTCTTATCCCCCGCCCTAGATCAGCTCGAGGAGCTCAGCTTTGAAGCTGGACGATGTCGCTCTTTGCCGCCGTCCGCGCTCCGCCTCACGCCAATGCTGCGCCGCGCCAGCTTCAGCTCCTGCTATCTTCCCCAGATTAATGCCGCGCCCGCCTTCTTCTCCCTCAACTCAAGCAGCTCGACCTCTTCGACGTTGTCATCTCGAAGAAGGCTATGGAGCACCTGCTCCGCAGCTGTACTGCGCTCGAGTACCTTCGTCTTGAGCAGATCCACGGGTTCATTAGCCTCCACATCGCCTCGACGAATCTCCGATGGATTTATGTGTCTTGCTGGCCCCGCAACAAGACATCAATTGGGAAGAGATCACTCTAGCTGTTCCACGTTATGGTCATTGAGAATGCGCCTTTCCTTGAGAGATTGCTTGTATCTGATCTAGAAGGTCCAACAAAAATCAGCGTCATTGACGCGCCGAAATTGACAGCGTTGGTGTACTCGTCTGCCAAATTCTCCGAACTCTTTATTGGATCCGTAATCGTTCAGGTACAGCACTCATCTTCTTCTCCGTCTTCTTGAAATTCACATTTTTAAATTTCTTCTTGATGTATTTACGACCATCTTCCAGAAAATGATTCCCACAAGCTTGACCCAGTCCATGCGCACAGTGATGATCTTAGCACTAAAATCTATCGGCCCCAATCTGGATCAAGTTGTTGGATTCCTTACATGCTTTCCGTGCACGGAGATGCTACTCATCGATGTGAAACTTCTTTCCTATAAGTAAACGGTAATCACAACGTAGCTCAATTTTTTTGTAATTTTCCCAAATTACGATGACAAGTGTAGTGTTGAAAACTGCATCTACGCACTGCACCGAAAGAAATGTTTTAAGTATTTTTTCTCACGTGATCACCTCCATTGTTTTTATGCTGTACTACTATAGTAGCCTAGGCTAGTCATAGTGGAAAGTAACTTAGACTACTCCAGTAACTCTATGGTTACCCTAAGAGCAAGTACTACCTACGTCCTGGTTTACTCTTCCAATTTTGTAGTATCAAAATTTGACCATAGATTTAACTGACAAAATGTTAATGCATGTCACGAAGAACTATATCGTTGGATTCGTATTTGAACATAATTTCAAATGGTGTAATTTTTAGTGACATGCATTGGCATTTTCTTAGGTAAATCTATGGTCAAAATTTTATACTAAATACGAGGTAGTATTCCCTCCGTCCCAAAAATCTTGTCTTACATTTGTTTAGATACGGATGTATCTAACACTAAAATGTAACTAGATACATCCGTATTTAGAAAAATTTAAGACAAGAATTTTGGGACGGAGGGAGTACAAAAGTGGGCTATGTAGGCCAAAACATGTGCCAAATTCACTTGTGATGCATTTGGCATCGATGCCCCTCCATTGCTCACCTGGTGCCCCAATCTGGATCACCTACTTTGCTCCGGTGCCAAATTAACTCACGCAATGAAAAAACACTGCGTGGGAGAGAGAGAGGACTGAGGAAATAAAAAACACTTGTTTGGGAGAGTGAGAGGCTGGTGTAGTTGGTTTGATTGATTTGTTTATACATGTGGGTCTGTGTGCACAGCGGTGCCAACTCTCTCACATCGCGAGAGCGGTGCCAAAATCTTTTGATTTGACATCGATATGTATTATGTGGCATACTTTTGCAAAATATGGCATCGACCACATAGTGGAAGGCAACAAATGCCCAAGCTCTTCACGTGCTCCTAGTTAAATGAGAGGAAACAGAAAGAGAGAGAGAGAGTGAGAGTGAAAAAATATCACTAGCCAGCGAACCCTATCGTATGAGCGAATGATATTGGTACCTCTTGATGACACGGCAATCTTATACAGCCAACTGCTCTAATATGTTCTCTTCTTTTGCTGCACTATAACAATCTCATCGAATGCCTTGATATCCATATTACAGAAATTGATTTGATCGACTACCGAGGCAGCACATCTGAGATTAAATTGGCCACATTCTTTGTTCTGGAGGCAAGTGTGCTCAAGGTAATGAGGTTTGGCGTTCTCTGGCGCAACAATGAATGGCGTGCTGATCACCGCAAGCGTCTAAGCCTAAATGATAAAGTCTCCGCAGAAGCTGAATTTGTTTTTGAAACATCAACTGGCCAGACACTCGAAAACTTATTTGCCCATTAGTGACTTGTCAGGGCGGTGGATTTTAGTTTGTACGATAATGCTGCATCCACCTAAAGTAACGAAAGTTCTTACGTAAACTTCCTAGTAATTCCCTCTTCGTAGGTGTAGCATTACTCCTAACATTTGTAATGTCAGTTTGAAACTTGTAATATTGCCGTGTCCTATTCCCGCGTTTTCAAAATCCTGCGAATCAAACAGGTCCTGAGTTGGTGATGATGTTGTGCCTCCCATCTTTCACCAATAGCCGTCGGATCTAGATCTTACGCATACAAACCAAGCTTCTCCATTTTTGCAAAAAGATGCCCGCACTTGTTCCCTATTTACAAACAACTCCTTGTCTCTCACAATCAGCCTTATCTCCTCCCCACCACATCTAGAAGGTCGTTGAAAAATCTGGCGCGATGGCCGCTGCCGGCGCCGTCCACCCCCAATCTTGGTGTTCCGTGCAAGCAGGCTAGCTCTACAGCCATGATGGTAGTGACTGCAGACGGTGAGGCTGACTATGGTATGCTGAACACGGCGCCTATACTCAGGTGTCATCTCCGGCGCAGGGTCTTGTCACTTCACTGTGAGGAGCAGCACGTAATAATTTGACCAACGGGTAGTACAGTGCTAGTACTCCTACTACATTGGTAGTACTACTACTAGTACTAGTAGCACCACCGTCTGGATTTAGGAGTACTACCACGTCCATCTGAATTTTAGTATTTGACTAGCAATATCTAGTAATGCATGTCACAAAAAATGTACTACTCCCTCTGTAAATAAATACATGGTGTTTTATTCCTATCGGCGAGAGAACTAAATGTCTTTTTGCTAACTAGAGTACTAATAGGATTACACGCAATGAACTAAACACTGCATGTCATGTTTGGTAGTCTCAAGTCATTGAAAGCATGCACGACCCACATCTCTCATTGGTTGATATGTCACGAAATAAGAAACAAGGAGGGAGTTAATGCACCGTGCCTAAGTGTTTTGGGATTATTTGGTTTTCGTAAGGTGACTTACACAACATTTTTGTTTACATGCATTAACATTTTATTAGTTAAATCAAAGGTCAAAACTTGGCGCAAAATGCAAAGGGGACCAATAAACCAGTAAACATCAAACTTCTCTCGTTTGGCCCCAACTAGAGGTCCGGTGAGATGACTATACTGCACCGGCACGGAGGGGGACGCAGCTTCATTGACTTACTGCAACTGCCTTTGGGTGAATGACACGTGGGCCCAAGGGGTGGCTGGCCCACCTATCATACAGCCAAAGGCAGGTGCAGTAGAGGGCCGAGGAGTAGTACGAAATCCTACGCACCTACGCACGCTAACCAAGGGCAAGAGTGATCACTGGAATCGCAAGATCAGTTGACTAGAAGCTAAGCTAGACCCATGAAGGCGATGAGCGCGAGCATCAGCCGGCTGTGCCAGATGGTCCATGACGCCGGCCTGTGGCCCGGCACCGAGGAACGTCTCCAGGTAGTATTGCTTGAGGCCGCCAGGGCGAGGGGCCGCTTGGACGACAGCTTCGTCTCCTTGTTCGACGAGGTCCTCGTCGGTTTCCTCGACAAGTTCACCGTCGTCAAGAAGCTCGCGGACGACTTTGACGTACGCCTCCAGCCGACGCGCCCAGTCTCTGCGATGCCCGCCACCCTCAACGGCCACTATGGTGACAACCTCTTCGACGCACTGGTGGCCCTGTGACTGCCCACCGTCGCGCCGGAGAATGTCCACCTCGAGGTCGCGCTCGCCGCGCAGCGCCTGGCGTAGCAAGACACCATCGACATAATCACCCACGTCTACGCGGAAATCGTCCACAAGGACTACTACATGCAAGAGGAGGACGATAGGATGCTGGCCTTCTTGGACCGCAGGGCAACCTTGGACGACATTGTTCAGAAGCACGTTGAGCTCGCCGCCAACACCGCTGCTCCTCACACGTCGGTTGGTGACCCGGCGCACTAGGGCGTGAGGATGTCGTTGATGGATCCGTATGTATTTTTATGTTTCCGTCAAATCCATGTAGTAGTATATGATACTACTAGTAATTATCTTACCTTTCGCACCAACTTCATAATTTTCGTACGTACTCCATGCATGAACGGCGCCAGAACCAAACTTCTCATTACTATAGGCAAAATCGTTATTTTCTATCTATCAGTCGCGCCATGGAGCAGAACCAAATTTTACAAGTTACGAGTTCAAAAGGAAAAGCCTGCCGTGTTCGTGTCGCACCCCCACACGGTTGGTCCGGCGCGCCGCTCAAGCGGGAATGCGTGCGGTGTTGCATTTTCACTTACAAGTGGGACCGCAGTTGAGCAAACCGACTATCGGCAAACCCCCACCCCGCCCACCGTGCGATGGCTGAGAAAACAGGAGGGAGAAGAGATGGCTGTAGCACGGACTCCAAGAAAATTGGTGTCAGATGGGACTCGTGTGGGTGGCGTGTGCCATACTACTAGACGTGAATGCTAGTTTTGGCCCATGCCACCCCACTATATCGAGCCTATATCGAGGTACGTAGAACAAATTTCCTGGAGTCCGTGCTCAGCCCTCCTCTATCTCTCTTCTCAGCCAGCCAGCGGACGCACGGAGCCCATCGTCTGTTTGCTCACATGCGGTCCCACATGTCAGTGAAAACGCAAGAGGACCCACTGAACCTACACATCTTTCACCTCGACGTGCTGGTGATGAAAAACAAATCCAATAAAGATCTTCGGTGGCTGCTTTTGGAGTTACTCAAGAGTAGTAAGATTCTATTTATAGTTTAACCCAAGAAGCACATCACGTGGCTTCAACTACCACTCTATTTTCTTGCATGACACGACCTGGATGCTGGATGTCCCACGTGTCGGCAAAAGGAGGAAGAACCCGACCAAATCTTCGGTTGTGCTCTCGGATTAGACTAGTTGTGCTAACTTAAAATTTTTATTGTGTACTCCCTCCGTTCCAAAATACTTGACTTCCATTTGTCCAAAAATGGATGTACCTATATACTAAAACATATCTAGATACATATATATTTTGACAAATAGAAGGCATGTATTGTGCAACGGAGGGAGTAGAATGGATGCAAGTTTTGGTATTGGGAAGAAGAGTACATCCATATATTGATAGAGCGCAATTTAGTAGATGTTCTAGCACTTATAGCTAGCATAGAGGCTAGAGACGAGACTAGTGCACTTGTTGATACTCCTACTAGAATAGAGGCTAGACATGAGACTAGATGCGAGGAAGCAACGTCTACTTCTTTACACTCGAAGAAGATAGAAGCATGCAAGATCGAGCCTCCGCAGATCAACAATGAATGCATCGAGAAGGCACTAATCCAACTTACAGGAGCAGTTATGGAAGTTGGATATCTTCTAGAGTAGTAAAATGTATTCTTGTGGTTCTTGTTTTCTTTGGTCTTGCTTTTCTAGTCAAAATTATCGTTGGAGTTCGTGCAAAACGGAGGTCCGTTTGGGGTCGTGCGTTGGAGTTGGCCTTACAAGTGGGACCGCAGTTGAGGAAACCGACTAACGGCAAATTCCCACCTCGCCCGCCGCGCGATGGCTGAAGTTAGAGAAACGATGAGGTTGAAGAGATTGCTCTAGCACGGACTCCAAGAAATAATATGGTGTCAGATGGATGTCGTGGTGGTGGTGTGTGCCGTACTCCTGGACGTGAATGCTTGTTCTGGCCCATGCCACCCTACTACTCCTACTACTTACTATATAGTACTCCCTCCGTCCGGGTTTATTGGGCCCAAGAGCCAGAGCGCAAAGACCAAGAAAGAGCAATAAATCTTCTAAATTGCCTCTGTAATTGCTCTATTAATTGTCCCTATTAACTAATCAAGCGCATGTAGTGGCTACCGCATGAATGCAGCGTGCATGCATGTCCAATCAATGAGGACCATGCGCTGCCTTCCATCGGGTGATGCGAAATCGAGGGAATAAATGACGCGTAATTAATGAAGGGGCCTAAAAATTTGGTACAACCTTTGATGGCTCAAGGTCCAAATAAACCCGGACGGAGGGAGTACTAGTATCGAGGATTCGATGTGCTGGTTACGTACAACGAACACTTTAACATATGGCTACAGTAAAAACACCCGCCCGACGCGCGAAGCATGTGAAGCTAGTACAAATAGTGTACTACTATTGTTGATTGGCCTCATCCGATAACCTGTTGCAATGCACGTACAATTATGTATTCGGAAAATATTTTTTTGCCTCGTCGCACCACTCACTCAGAGAAGCGACTTGAAAGCCATTCATAAATTTAGTAAGTTTATCACAGGCATATCATTTTATTACATACAACAGGTCATCAACCCACATCGACAACGAGGATACATTATAAATACTAAAGTTTTCACCACACAACAAATAACAAGCAATGAAATGAACTTCAACTCAACCATTGCTCGGCGTTGGAAACGCTTGCTTTGAACCACAAGTGATTCGCTGGGACGGGCCATCCATTGTCGATCCGGAGACCAACGCAGGACTGATCATCCAGGCTGAAGTGGCCTACTATATCAGTACCAGGGTAGGGAACCACCCAAATGTCCGAGGTATAGACACGGTTGCTTCTCATAAATGGTAGTAACATTGTGTCAGCAGCAGTTGGATCGCCTTTCACAATCATTGGATAGTTTTGTCCAAGGAAGAGCGAGTTTTCTCCAAGACTATCAATTCTGTACCAGGGAGAAGGTGTTGGCGCTAGCACACTAGTATCCATCCCGAATACCATGCAACGGGTGTTGGAATAGGTCCGGAGAGTGCGACCATGGGAGACTACACCTGCTTCCTTAGTAGTAACATCATCAGTGGGCTGTATACACACAAGAAGAGGTGATCCATCGGAATTAGTTGCCAGGCGCCACAGAGTATATGGGCGCTGCTCGTCCTCATGCTCGTGATCATCACCATCGTCATCTCCCCCTTGGTTATAAATTTTTTCAAGTATAGGTGGTGGAATGTTCACAGGACCTTGGAAACACAAGAAGAAGGTTAATTAGTAAAGGGAAACTTGCTAACCCACATGCATGTGGATGAAACAATTATAATTATGGTGGAAGACAAACGTACCGAAATCATAAGGATTCCATGCAAAAACAGTGCCACGAGTGGTGGCAGCAAACACAAGGCCCTCGTATTGAATTGCATCACAGTACTCATCCGTGTACAGAAACTGATTTTTGAGCAATATCCATCCAGTCAAACCACAAAAGACGGCAGCAAGCTTGTCGAAGATAGCAACAACTTCATAGTTGTTGTAATTCCAAGAGCGGTTGGGAACTCGACAAATTGCTATCTTCCATAGAAGACAGTCACCATGATCGTATTTGAATGTGCGTACAATACCGGTGTGCTCAACCTCTGGGCAGTATGTTGAGATTTTTGGAAGTGGAACCCGGTCACGAGTGTACACATTCACAAGTTCCCACTCGCAGTTGGACCCAATGTAAACAACCCAATCTCCATTTGCGCCTGACCAAGCCTTACCCTCAAGCGATGGCATCTTAACATCATACGTATCATTATCAAGCGGCATCAACCTGCACAGGGCGAGGCCTCCGTCGTCCCCGCGCCAGTCATCAGGGTCACGGCGAAGAAGATAGGGGAGATCAAACCGCTCCTTGACTCTTGGGTTCCTTGTAATGATGTTATTAGTTGAGTCGAGAATGGGCTTGAACGAACCTGCCATGCTAGCCGAGGTGATGACGTCGCACCGATCAATGAGTTCCTCCACCACGTCATCTTTCAGATCGGGGAAAGAATAACGGGGTCGTTTTCGGCCTGTTCCCTCCATGGAGAAGACGATCGAACAATGGCAGAAGAAAGGGTGAAGGGCTGAAGGAAAATGGAGGAGGGAGAGGAAGAGCGTGCGACAGCAGTTCCAAATCGAGAGGGAAAGGCGAAGAGTCAGTGGACGGTTGCCAGTTTGCCACGGTTCACGAAGAGGCGCCCCGGCCTACACGTCCGTTCGGAAATACTACTAGTAGAAAAGTACTCGCCGTCGTCTCACTGATATGTTGGAACGGGACCACATGTCAACGAAACATGGTGTGTAATTTCTCGTGCAAAATGCGATCTGGCCGCGTTGGCCCTAGGTGCCGCATTAGTTATCGACGTTTATTTTTTTAATGGCGTGCCATTCAGTTTTGAAGGACGACTAACTGGTACTGTACGCAGAGAAAATATAAACTACTCTACCACTACTCCACCTCTAGTACTAGTAGTATAAAAAAGATATATAGGCTGGAGCTTCAGCGCTTTCTTGCTAAGGGCTGCCCACTTGCTTCTCACACTACCACCCTCTCTCCAGATCTAAAAAAGACGGCCTCTCTCTCCCTCCTCACCGGTGGTCACAGATCCGCCGGGGAAGAAAAGGACGTGCAGCGTTGACGCACTCGTCGTCGGCGAGCGAGGTCACGCATTGATGACAAGGCCGTCCTCTCAGACCTAGTGCCCGCGCGGGATGGCCTCCATCCCCAAGCTCGCTGCCGTAGTGTGTGCGGAGGACGACGACCACGAGCGAAGCCACTTCCCGCCGACCCTCAGGTATGCTACCTCTTTTCGAACCATACCATTGTTCTATTGCACCATCTGCCACGTCGTTGCATGTGGATCTTTTTCCACTCCACCATCTTCCCAATTTGCTATCCTCTACTCTGCTGGCCACGCAAACGAAAACCATAATTTGCACTATTAAAGGAAACCCTACTTCATGTAGACTAATCCATGTCTGGGTTGAATAAGGAAAGGAAGGGAGACTGTACTGTCCAAGAGAGTAGGCATCGATCCCGCATCTAGGTTGAAAAGGGGAAAATCAGTAGCTAAGGAATGAGTCTCGTGTCTCTTGGTTGAAGAAGGGTAGAAAGGCATGACGACACAATAGAGAATGACCAGGTCGATCGGTTTGTTGTCCTCACATAGGAAAAAGGTGGCTAAAGAGAACAAAAATGGGACGTAATCCACATATGCTGCTTGGATATTTGTTGCTCTGGGCAACCATACCTCCCTCACCACTCTGCGTCCGTGGAGGTACATCGTACTGGTGCGCCCACTGTCCGAATGGGCCTCCCATGCTCTTATTGCCACTTTTTTGCTGTTAGTATAACGCCAGCAGTCAAGTCAAGCAATGCTACTACTAAAGTGATGCCACATTTAACTAATGCCGCTCTCAGTCTAATGCCACCGATAAATTTAAGCAATGCCATTTAATGTCACTTGATTATTTCAGGGTTAGCTGTTGATTGTGGATGTATTAAAGATTTTTTAGCTAAGGCATTCTAATGCTGTTGCACAACCAGTATACCAACGATGAAACTTGTTACTACCTTCAGATTTTTGCACTGTTAATGCTTATAGATTACATACCTCACTTTCATGAGATAAGTTAATTTTTTTTGTACAGTGTCACCAAAATGCCAAGGCCCTGATGTCAATTTATTTTGGTTAAACTGCACAAAAAATTATGAAGACAAGAGGAAAGGTCAAGAGTGGGCACCTCCTCCTTTGTCAATTGTATTGATTTGTTCGATCAAGTTTTTATGTTTGATCGATTATCAAGATTGGGATAGCAATTTTTCATGTCCACTCGAGTTCAAAATGATATTTACCTTGAAGGTACATGGGTTGCAATTTTTTAGTACTGTCATTAGTTAATAATGCTAGTTACCTTCAGACTTTTGTATTTGGTTTAATGCTCTTGCACAACTAGTATACCAATGCTGAAACTTGTTACCTTTACATTTTGTATTGTTAATTCTTATAGAAATCTTCCAGTGCTAGAGCTTATGGAAATCTGTTCACTAAAACCATTGTACTTTACCCTGTAATAAAATAACTACTCTACTGTTGCACTAGCCACTGGATTAGTGTATATTTGTACTATTCGAATGGTGTTGCATTAGCGTATGGACATATATAAAGTGTGGCAAGCTTTCCCAGATATGTGCTCAAGAAAACTACTACCTGTTTTTCTAAATACTGGGCGTTTGGGTACTTTAAATTGAACTGCGAAAACGTCTTATATTAAGGAACAGTGGGTGTAGAGTTCACTCAAATTATCCCGGTAAAGCTAGTCACCCCTTTGTTAAAATTAATGTTCATTATGTTATCGGAGGAGGTCTGTATGTTTGTCTCTAATGCCTGTCGACTACATACCTGACATCATGATGTAATGTTAAGTCATTTCCTTTTGTACAGTGTTACTGAATTGTCAAGGCGGTGATGGCATTTTATTTTAGTTGAACTGCACAAAATATGCTTAAAAGAAGAGGAAAGGTCAGGAATGGCTCAAATTTTCAGAGAAAAACTATGTATGCCTTCCTGACATCAGCCGCTGTTGCTTTATTTATTCCTTCAAACAGGTGGTTAGAAACAGTCTTGCTACCTTTTCCCATTAAGAAATTGGAATGCTTATATTTGTGAGTCTATGCTTCAACTAGTGCCACTTTTATAGTAATCACACTTTCAATATCTATGCAAACAGGGATGCTCGATTTTAGTGGAACTGCACAAAAAGTCCAACTGGTTCAACATTAGGAGCATGTTTTTTCCCAAACCTTTATATCCAATTGGTGGCACTATGAGCTGTTCATTACGAAGGTACACGGTTTGCTACTATCTTGCTACTCTTTTTGTACTGTCATTAGATAGTAATACTAGTGGTTTGCATGTGAATTTATTGGCAGGGTGGACCTACATTGGAGGTGCAGGACAGGATTCAATGATTGGATGCTCAATTTCGGTTGTATCGATTTCACCTCTTCCATCACTGCGAACATGGATATCCTTGGTCTGATGAAGAATAGGCGCTATATTTCTGCTCTGAACCAGCAAATCAATTTAGTATGAAATTGTCCAGGGCAAAACATAACTGTATCGGATTGTCCAGTGTAGAACATGACAGATGCTAAGCGGAAGAGACATGTTTAAACTGAAAATACATGGTGTGGTATATGTTTACTAGCTGCTTGATATTTGTGCAGACAGAGATGTCTGCCCGTTGCTATTTGGCAAACAAACAAAGTGTCCGCAATTTTGGTTGAACTGCACAAGAGAATAGTATAGTCACTGCATGCAGTGCCATTTGAAAATAGACACAGAAAGATTGGATAAAAGTAGTACTATACTATTTATTGGCCAACACTAGGTGCTTCATTGCTTTGGTCTGATTATACAATGGGCATCATTTTGCCTAAGTTAAAGTTTGTATTCCGAAAATAGTCTCGCGGTGTGATCGAGAGAAGACCAAATCATATTGTAGTGGATGTTCCTCCATCATGTGTGGTTCATTCTCATGGTTCCAGCTGTTGGTGAAACCACTTACGTTTGCAAGAGGAATTGTAGACTTCACAAACAAATTTGTCTTTCAGTCTGTACTGAATGTTGGCCAAGAGAAGCATCCATGTTAGTAGGAAGAACAGATGTTTTTCTAGATCTTTGCTTTTGGACCTACATATTTGTATATGATCTGTGAATCATTGAGATGCATTAACATGTTGATCTTATGTATGGGAATTGTACTAGTTAGTTTTAGTTGCGACACAAGATCCGAAGTGGCCTATCTTTGCTTTTGGAGCTACATATTTGTATATGATCTGTGAATCATTGAGATGCATTAACAGTTACTTATTTCTGTTCGCTCAGTGTTTACAAGTTAGTGATCGATCACTAGCTAGCCTACAAATGCGCTCCTGGCAGTTTTATTTGCGACGCAAGATGTGAAGTGGCAGTTTTTTGAATAAAAATGCCTACCTCTGAAGAAACTGACAAGCTACACTATCGATCCTACACGGATAAATAGTGGATCACGCACGTACTACCTCCTTTCCGGTTTGCAGGGCTCAATTCAAGAAACGACCTACTCGATCCTACACGAATAAATAGCGGATCACGCACGTACTAGTACCTCCTTTCCAGTTTGCAGGGCTTAATTCAAACCTCTCACCAACCAAGGTACTCCCTCCGTCCGGGTTTATTAGTCCCGTGAGCAAAGCAGCAAGACCAAGGCATGGCAATAATTAACGGTGTCGTGGAATAGTCACGGCGGATGCCCTTGTGAAAGGACTTAGTCGTGGAGCCATCGCAACTAGGAAGCTTAAAGGGGTTAAAGCAGGACAAAGGACACGAAGGTTATACTGGTTCGGCCCCTTACGGTGAAGGTAAAAGCCTACTCCAGTTGAGGTGGAATTACTAGGGTTTCGATGACCAGGGAGCGAATCCGCTATGCCTGGCTACCGATTTTATGTTACTTGCCTTAAGCCGCCAGCGGGTCATCCCCTTATATACACGGGTTGACGCCCCGCGGCCTACAGAGTCCCGGCCGGCTTATAAACAGTATCCGGCTCGGTAACTAGTTAATCTTGCCTTACAACACAAGTCATGCCATTACGACGGTTTATCACTACGGGCTTTAAGTCGCCTACGGGCCATTAGCCCTTTATTGAACCGCCATCTTCAAGATTGATATTGGGTTTCATATAATGAATTGCTATAGCGTAACCCGGCCCCTCCTGGGCGGGTTACACCAGTAGTTATATCCCCAACATTAGGCCCCAGATTGATTTGAACCGGTTCATGTCAATCTTCAATACTTTAAGAAAAAACCTTCTGGCTTCTGTCTGTGCAAAAGTTATAACCCGCCATGACGTCATCTTCTGGATACATGATAACCCGCCATGACGTCATCTTCTATTAAATTCATTTTTATTCTGTCATATCTCAACGGATCTTTATCTTAATGACCATCCCGAAAATCGAGGCGTCAGAGTAGCTGGATATCCACGTCTGGTCTCCTCGTTTCTCGCGCCCTCTCTGTCAGTCTTTCCTTATAAATAAGCACGACCTTTAGGTCTTTCTTCATTCTCCCCCTTTCTGTCGTCTTCTTCCTCTCGCGCCTCGGCTGCTGCCTGAGCTCCGCCGCCGCCGCCGCAGCAGAGCACCTCATCTTCGTCGATCTTGGCCGCTGCATCAACCTGAATCGACCAGAGAACGGCGGCGATCCTCCGCAGTAGATCTACAGCTGTAAGTCTTCACCTTCCCGCACTTCAGATCTGCATTTAGGGTTTTCAAATTCTTCCGTGTTCTTCATGGTTCAACACAATTTCTTCTAGTTCCTCCACCGCGGCTTTATTTTATCAAAAAGTAGTATGGAACTCATGCGGTAGTTGCTTCGCATCCATTTTCAATACTACCAGATCACTTTTGCTTGTAAAAAGTCCTCATTAGAGCTCACGAACTCATTTGTACTAGTTTTTAGGTCTAGAATATTTTCTTTCCTGAACCACCGTTTGATCCAAAATAGCAGCTGCAACCTGTGAAACCTGTTTGTGCGATACTTAGGCAAAAAAGTGTATCCATTAGCCATGGCGGCTCTTATCGCCGGCTTAACGAGGCAATGCTCAATGAATAATCCTGATCACTCATAGTGGATTTAAATAACTTAATTGCTTATGATGCCCATGGCGGTTTAAACAATCTGACAAAATTAGCCATATATCATTAGGCCCCTTCGTAAGCCGCCATCTTGAATATGAATTGAAATATTTTCTCCGGCTTAAATTTGAACCGGAAATTTTTATTTTGTCATAGGCTTCCATCCTTCATAATGCCGCCCAAGGCTCCCAAAGCACCCATCACCTGCAACTGGGTTAAATCCACCGTTACTGATAGCATCTTAGACGGTTTTGTGAAGACTGGTCATCTGCCGAAGAAAGAGATCTTGTCTTATCGTGCTACTGACCCGTCAGAAGAAAAACCTCAACCCAAGGATGGGGAAGTTGTGATTTTTACTGATCACATGAGCCGGGGCTTTGCTCCACCCGGCTCAAAAATTTTCAGAGACGTCTTGCACTTTTTTGACCTGCGGCCTCAAGACATCGGACCCAATTCCGTGTCAAACATCTGCAATTTCCAAGTATTCTGTGAGGTGTACCTTGGAGAAGAACCCAGCATACTACTCTTTAGAGAGTTATTTTATCTGAACCGTCAAAACGAATGTGCCCACAGGCCCAGCTTGGAGCTTGGCGGAATCTCAATCCAGCGACGTAGAGATTGTCTCTTCCCTTATGCTGAGCCACCAAGTCACCCTAAAGATTGGAACCAGACGTGGTTCTACTGTCAAGACACTTCTCCAGCTAATGAGAACCCTTTGCCCGGCTTTCGCGCCCTACGCCTGGAGTCAACTCATCCCTTACCAGATAAATTATCTCCGGCTGAACGTCAGACACTTGCCCCCACCATAAACAAGATCAAAGCTCTTCTGGGGAATGGCCTAAACGGCATTGACTTGGTCCGGGTTTGGATTGCCTGGCGGGTGATTCCTTTGAGCCGCCGCCCCGGCTTGATGTGCGATTATACATGCCAGAAAAATGATCCTCTACGGCATAGTCCTTACGACTTACCTGAAGATGTCGTTGATGACATGACCAAGTCTCTTCTGAACGAGAGCCTGGCAGATTGCGGGAAAGCGGGCTTAAGTCCTTTCTGCAAAGCTAACTCGGCTCCAGCGGTAAACCATTAACTTGAGCATTTTACTTTCCACTTTGATAATTTCATCTTTACTCAAAAACTCTTGCTATATTTTACAGGCTGATGATAAATTCTGGAAGGTCAAGTATGACCATGACGCCGCAAAGAAGGCCAGAAAGGCCAAGAAAGCCTCCAGGAAAGCCGCTGCCCGTAAGAAGGGAAACAAACCTAGCGCCTCGGATATGTTTCATCTGGACGATACCTCCGAGTCAGAGGTAACTCTTGACTCTTTAGGCTCCTTCTTTAACCATCTTATTGACACTGATCATCAGCAGGAGGATACAGGAGCAAGTCATGCAGTAACTGAAGAGGTAACTATAATTTCCTCCGACTCCGAGCCTTTGCTGAGACAGAAAGTCCGAAGGGTAACCCGGAAAGTAAGATTTTCACATCCTTTAGCTTATCAAGATCCTCAATTTCTTTTGAAGCGACAGATTCACGAGAGTCGGAGGCAGACCCGGACCAGTAAAGATGCGGACCTTTCCTCCGGCTTACTCGATGTAACCAGAAAACGCCGGACTGAGGTTATCTCTGATTTATACTCTTTGTATCCTTTGGCGGGTTTCACTCGTCAACCACTCAATTCTTCTGACTCAAACTATCAGGGAACTTCACCTTCCTCTGGCGAATCAATGCAGTCCAGCAGGCCGGCTTTCAAAACCGCTCCAGGGTAATGACAATCTGTTTATCTTGTGCTTATCTTACTCATGTTTTTGTACTAACCCTTTAATTTTTAGTGTACAAGTAAAGCCCAGCAAGAGGACGAAGAGAAGTAAGCCAGCCGAAGAGCCAGTCTTTGCTGAACCGGAGCTCAGAGCGGCTGCTCCTGATACATCCGCTCATGAGCCGCCGCCTGAACCAACCCATGACACTCCAACTCTCACCACTGATCCGTCCGTCGAACAAGCGATGGAAGGTTCTGAGAACCCGGAGAACTCTAGCCCGGCCAAGGTGGATGACCCGGACGTCGAAATCATCCGGACTGACTTCGTTGAACCGGGGAGACCCACCGCGCTGGCCAAGTGCTCCGCCAAATAAGAACTTCTGGAATGTCGCAAAACCCGGCTGGATGTCACTGATTATGCTCATCTGAGTATTGGAGAAATCGTCTCTGGTTATGTAAACCAAGTGCACAACAGCCGGGATCTGGAAGTTGATATGGTGAAACAAATACACCAAAAATCTAAGGTATAACTCTTGTTGCTTGTTCCTTAGTTATCCTTACTATGCCAGCCCCCAAGTCTATTACTTATTATGAAATATGTTATAGACTTGTCACCAGCGTAATAATCACTGTAAGAAAACCGACTTATCCGGTAGCACCCAAGGGCCGGCTTAGACAGTATATTTGAACCGGTCTTCACCGTATTTTAACCAAGTACTTGAACAGCAATATGCATTAGCCCCCAAGTGCCAAGTATCTTTGCTTGCAAAATGCTTGGGACTTTATTTCCATGAACCGCCACTGTAATTAGAGCTCTTTAGCATACATTAGCCCCGAAGTGCCAAGTATCTTTGCTTGCAAAGTGCTTGGGACTTAATGTTGCATTATGATAATCCTAACTGTAACCCGGAATTTATACAGGCCGCCATTAAGCAATTTGAATCAGAGATCTCTGACTTGAAGAATCGCCTGAAAACTCAAGAAAGTGAAACCCAAAAGGCGAATTCCAAGTTTGAATTCAGTGTATCCGCACAAGAGAAATTGAAAAAGAAGTTTGAGGTAGAGAGAAAGGCCTGGGCGGATGAAAAGACCGCCTTACTCAACCGAGCTGATCAAGCGGAGGCCACTCTTACAAAAACAACAGCCGAGCTATCCGGCTTAAAACGCCATATATCTCAGATGTTCAGCAATCTTTGATAAGTTATTCTGTAAGCGTTAGCTAGCTTGAATATTTTTCAACAAAAATCTCAATTGTCCTCAGCTCACCTGACCTTGTAATGCAGGCTCGAGGAGTGCCAATCTCAACCAGAATATGCTGACAAAACTGAAGGCCGTTTATACCCTGGTGGAACAACTCTACACCGGGTCACAACGTGCCTTAGCTGTCGTGGCTCTGTCAAATGAAGTTCCCACTCATCTGGCGGATGTGCTAAGGCGGCTTGCCGTGCTACCTCAAAGATTCCAGGAATTGAGACGAGCTTCTGCAGGAGTCGGAGCCATCGCTGCTTTAAGCCGGGCCAAGGCGTGGCTACCGGAGCTAGAACCGGCCGATATCGCCCTTGGGTATCCCAGTTTGAAGGAGGACGGCACTCCCTTTGACCAGAAGGATTTCACCGCTTGCGTGAAGGACATACGCCCTGTGACCACTCTGATCGGTAATGACACGGATCTTACCAAATACCAACCGGGTTATGACACCGAGAATCAGAGAATTCCAACACCACATTATGAAGCAATCAGCCTGATCCCTCCGACTCGTAAGCATACCTTTGCCCCTGAAGTTGATCCGGCCGGGTTAATTGATGATGAAGCTGAATTTGAAGCCTTGAGTGGCATTGACTGGAAATCATCAACTTTCCAGGACAGGGAAACAGCCGGAGGAGTGGAAAGGGATGAACCGGAAGCGTCAGCCCAACAACACCTTTGATCCCTCAGGCGGCTCATATTTATGTCTTGATAAAAAACAATGCTTCACTATTTGGACTCGGGGAGTCATGTAATAGAATAGGAAAACACTTATTTTTGTCGTGCCATCGCGCACTTGTGTGGCGCTCAACACTGTTTAAGCCGCCCTCTTATATTCCCATGTTTTGTGCTGTTCCTCTTCTTTCCTTATGTTTAAAGGGCTGCCTTTAACTGTCCTGCATAGAGAACAAATGACAAGTCCCTTGGCGGCTTACCGCATAGAGGGTCATATATTTTACATATAACCCGGAGTATGAATCAAAATCATAAAAAGCCGGTTCTCAATTATATCTTTGAGACAACCATAACAGCATACCTGTGACCCTTCGATTATACTTCCGGTTTATGTGACCCGAACAATGAGGGTGAGAACCCAACTCTGTAATACGATGTTTATTATATGCGATCATCTTTATTGATCAAGGTTAAGCCGGTGGAATAGGAACCACCCTTGAACACTTAGACAAGATCAAAAAAGAACTTCAAATAAAATCCAAAAAATTGTTTGCAAAAAACGACTTCAAAATTTTTGGAGGCTTCTGATTCGAATACGACCAGAAAACCGTCCCAAAGGGGTTAAGCTAAGATTCAAATACGATCATATAGCCCCCCAGTGGCTTTGGCGTTGCCGATCAAGAGGGTACTGACAGCTATGTTCTCTTTGGTTCGAATATGACCTATGTTTGAACAGGAAGCCCCCAAATGACCTTGAGAGTTGTTTAACGACACTGATTCGAATACGATCCACGTCGGTTCTCAAAGGGGGTTGAGCTATGGTTCAAATATGACCAAGAAACTCCCCAATGAGCTCGGCAGTGTGCCGATCAAAAGGGTATCGACAGCTATGTTCTCTTTGGTTCGAATACGACCTATGTTTGAACAGGAAGCCCCATAGTGATCATAATTTGTAACGGCTAGATTCGAATACGATCGTAAGCCGGATCAGCCCCCAAGTGATCATGTGATATCATAATGAAAATAACAATGACACATTTACCTTTGAGGGGAAAAAAGGACAGAGGTCCTGCTTTATTATTTATCATAATATATACATTGTCACGGAAGTATGTACATTATGTGAGCCGGTGGCTCAAGTGTAATAAGGCCGAAGCTGAGCTATATTCCACGGCCGGCGGGTCTCCTCCTCCGACTTACGTGAATCTTTGTGTTCTCGAACATCGATGAGGTAGTATGACCCGTTGTGCAAGTTCTTGCTGACCACAAAGGGCCCTTCCCAAGGTGGGGATAACTTGTGTGCATCTGTTTGATCCTGGATGAGCCGGAGCACCAAGTCACCTTCCTGAAAGGTTCTGGACCTAACCCGGCGGCTGTGATAGCGGCGCAGGTCTTGTTTGTAAATCACCGAGCGAGCTGCTGCTACGTCACGCTGTTCATCCAACAAGTCAAGAGCATCCTGACGCGCTTGTTCATTGTCCGCTTCAACATAAGCCGCCACACGAGGCAAATCATGACGGATGTCGCTAGGGAGAACCTCCTCGGCTCCGTAAACCATGAAGAAAGGCGTATAACCTGTAGACCTATTAGGAGTAGTATTGATGCTCCAAATCATAGAGGGTAACTCCTCCACCCAACAACCCGGCGTCCGCTGCAAAGGGACCAAAAGCCAGGGCTTGATGCCTTTCAAGATTTCCTGATTGGCTCTCTCAGCTTGACCATTGGATTGGGGGTGAGCCACTGATGAAACATCAAGTCGAATATGCTCTCGTTGACAAAATTCTTCCATGGCGCCTTTAGACAGATTGGTACCATTGTTAGTTATAATGTTGTGTGGAAAACCAAAGCGAAATATCACCTTTTTCATGAACTGAACCGTCGTGGCTGCATCACACTTACTAACTGGCTCTGCCTCAACCCACTTTGTGAACTTGTCAACCGCCACCAAGAGGTGGGTCTTCTTATCCTTGGACCTTTTGAAAGGTCCAACCATATCAAGACCCCAGACTGCAAACGACCAAGTGATTGGAATCATCCTCAACTCTTGAGCCGGCACGTGAGCACGTCTTGAGAACTTCTGACAACCGTCACATTTACTGACTAGGTCCTCTGCATCCGCATGAGCCGTCAGCCAATAAAAACCGTGACGAAAAGCTTTGGCCACAAGGGATTTTGAGCCGGCATGATGGCCACAATCCCCCTCGTGAATCTCTTGTAAAATTTCTTGCCCTTCCTCAGGGGAAACACAACGCTGAAAAGCCTCAGTGACACTGCGATGATGCAACTCGCCATTGGCAATTATCATTGACTTAGACCGCCGGGTTATTTGTCTGGCCAAAATTTCATCCTCAGGCAATTCTCCCCGGGTCATGTAAGCCAAGTATGGCACTGTCCAATCTGGGATAACATGAAGAGCCACCACCAACTGTGCTTCAGGGTCCGGAACAGCCAAGTCTTCCTCTGTAGGTAACTTGACAGAAGGGTTATGCAGAATATCCAAGAAAGTATTAGGCGGCACCGGCTTTCGCTGAGAGCCCAGCCGGCTTAAGGCATCAGCCGCCTCGTTCTTTCTGCGGTCAATGTGCTATACTTGGTAACCCTGAAAATGTCCGGCAATGGCATCAACCAAGTGCGGGCAGTCCCATCCAACATCATGGTGAAGTATTTGGCCATCGCCGCTTCACTAACCTCCAGCAACTCCATAGCCATCTTGTAGCTTTCAATCCATGCTCCGGGCTGTAAATCAGCCGTGTAATTAGGTACCTTCCTAGGTCCTTTGAAATCTTCGGGCAGACGTTCGTTACGGAGAGCCGACACCAGACAAGGGACACTTCCGGTCCTCGTAGCTATGCCTGCCTCGATAAAAGCTGTTGGGTGACCCGGAAAAGGCTGATAAGCCGTCAGCTGAGCCGCCTGCTCAGCCTCTTGATGTGCTCTGTCTTGATCTACCGCGTTAAAGGCTCCATTACGCGCCGGGCCATGGCCAGCTGGCAAGTCACGGCACCAGACGTTGCTTGAGCCGGCCGCTGAAACCATGTGTCTGCTATAACTTGGGCTCCGGCTTGGACGAGGGGTTGCATGAATCCTGTCCCGGCTATATGAATATGCCTCCTGTTGTGCCAAAGCCGTCTAAAGAAGTTCCCTGACCCTGCGGTTTTCGACCGCTGTTGGAGAATCACCCTCGACTGGGAGAGCCGCCAGTCGCGCCGCTGCGGCGATCATGTTTTCCAATGGATTAGAATAATGACCCGGTGGTATTGGCACGTATTGAGGTGGGGCAGTATTCATACGGGGAGGCCCCATCACTTGCGGCTGAACTAGCGTTCCAGCCCCGGGTGCCGTGATTTCTGGCGGGTTACTAGGCCCTGCATCGGGCGTGTTGAAGAGGTTTCGAGGATCGTAAACCAGAGGGAGCCGAGATTGAGCCTTCTGATGCCTCCTTCTCATGACCTCATTGGATGCGTTCTGATCCATCGTGAGCCGGAAAGACTGCGCCTGAATCAGCTGAGTCTGGGCGTCCAGAGTCGCCCGTTCTGGAGCCATCCTGATTCCTTCCACTGCCAGATCTTCTTTGGCTCGTGCTATATCCAGCTTTAACCGTGCCACCTCTGCATCATGTTGAGCTTGATCCGCTGGGACGACCGTGGCGGTTAACAGGGCAGTCATCTTATCCGTGAGATCCATCAGCACCTGAGCCGGCGAGTGCACAGGGCCTCCTGCCCCAGCGGCGGAGTTTTGAACAGGTTGCGTGCCGGCCATGAAGATTCCAACCCGGCTTGGCGGCTCAAAAGGGTCCGGAATACTGTCGCCATCGAAACAACCCCCGAGGCTGCCGTCTCGAAGTTGGTACAACGAGTCCGTCTCACCTGTGGATGATTCACCATCAGAGCAGATGGCCGTCTCATCGCTAGATCTAGATCCTTCAGAGAGTCCTCCGTGGATGCATCCCACGAAAGCACGCTTCAAGGCGGGCAGAGTCCGGGCGGGTCTCGCATGCTGAGCCGTCTCGATGAGGTAGGTGCAGATGTCCGGCTCAGGGCCCGGCTCGCCGATCTTGCCAATGAAAACGTGGATTCCGCCGAAGGGGACCCGATACCCGTACTCGATTGAGCCGGCGTCGGGGCCCCAGCCTGCGTCGTCGATGTAGAGCTTGCCGCGACGAATTTTGGTCATCCGGCCCACAGCGTATCCCTTGAGCCCTTCGAAGCTGCCCTTCAAGAACTCAAATCCACCGTGCGCTGGCCCCATGGTGGGCGCCAACTGTCGTGGAATAGTCACGGCAGATGCCCTTGTGAAAGGACTTAGTCGTGGAGCCATCGCAACTAGGAAGCTTAAAGGGGCTAAAGCGGGACAAAGGACACAAGGGTTATACTGGTTCGGCCCCTTACGGTGAAGGTAAAAGCCTACTCCAGTTGAGGTGGAATTACTAGGGTTTCAATGACCAGGGAGCGAATCCGCTATGCCTGGCTACCGATTTTATGTTACTTGCCTTAAGCCGCCGGCGGGTCATCCCCTTATATACACGGGTTGACGCCCCGCGGCCTATAGAGTCCCGGCCGGCTTATAAACAGTATCCGGCTCGGTAACTAGTTAATCTTGCCTTACAACACAAGTCATGCCATTACGGCAGTTTATCACTACAGTCTTTAAGTCGCCTACGGGCCATTAGCCCTTTATTGAACCGCCATCTTCAAGCTTGATATTGGGCTTCATATAATGAATTGCTATAGCGTAACCCGGCCCCTCCTGGGCGGGTTACACCAATAGTTATATCCCCAACAAACGGCATGCAGAAGTTTAAGCCTAATTAATTCCAGCGATTTAAGTGGCTGCATGCGTGCCCCCAGCTGCGACTCGTTGCATGCTGCTCTGCGTACTGGCTGCGAGCGATTCTGAGTGCCTGCATGCAGCCGGCCGTAATTAAGGCAGCTAACTAATGTGAAAAAACATGCGCTTTAATTGTTGCGGGCTTTTTAAATCCGTGGAATCATTATTGACAAGGAGGGAGATGATTCGAGTGCACTCGTTTGAACGCCATGCCGGCGTGCGACCCAGACGGGACGGGACGGCACAGTCATAATTTCAGTTTCTCTAGTTTTCCACGGCAAGCTAGCGCTAAGCCATTATGCATTGAATTCCGATGATCGTCGCGCTACCTTCCACCTATAAGTACTGTTTCCCGGCCTTCTCCGGTGGCACCGTGACCCAACTCGCCATATCCTCATAAGCCCCCACCGGCTCGACGTCGCTCGCCACGTCCGCCATGCCCCCGCCCGTCCACGGTAGGCGACGCCGGAGGCGATCACCGCCGGAACTAGTGTTCGGTTTTTCACCAGAAGGCAGACGGTGGGAGGAGGCATTCTATCTATCTTTAGATGGCAATGCGGAGATCGAGGAGTTGTTGGAGCGCGACCGCCTGGCGGAGGAGCAGGAGTTGTTGGAGCGCGACCGCCTGGCGGAGGAGCAGCGTATCGCCGATTTGCGCCGCCAGCGGGACATGGAGCTGCAGCGTACCGATGCTCTGAGTCGCGAGCAGAGTGCCCGCAACTGGGCCGACTACGTGGAGGCCGGCGCCCGGCAAATAGCCATGGAGGCTGTCGGGCACGCACGCGTTCGCGATGCCGATTTTTACTACCGGCTCGTCAAGTGGGTTTCCCGCTTGGAAGTCGAAGCTTCGGTGGACCACGCCGGCATGGAAAGGCGCAGGACCCCGGTGCCGGCGTTTAGCGTGTACCACATATGGCGGCCGGCATCGTCTAGTTAGCTAAGAGTAAGTTAGTACTTGTACGCTACTAGAGTATTAGTGGGAGTAGATAGTTAACTTGGCTATGATGGTTGTCAACGTGGAAGTTCAGTACTCTATATGTGGATCAGACCTGTTACTTTGCTCTGAATGTTGAACTTTCTGTTTGAACGTATGGAATGGGATGCTATTTTTTTTAAATGGGTTGTATTTGTCCTCCACGGGTTTAGAGGCTGACTTGTGGGCCTACCAAGTTGAGGCGTACACAATCAGGAGATGATTGTACATGGAGAGGATGACAGCAGGGACCCACCAAGGTCATGGCAGTATGCAAGCAAGTGCCTCCTTATTTCAAGCCAATAAAAAAATGGCTCCTCCTAGTGGATTTCTGACATCTGGGTCCCATGCCATTGTCAACGTAGTCAATAAACGAGAGAATTGCACAACGAGCGGCTGACATCAGGGACCCAGCAGCTCGCCCAGTTATTTTTGTTTTGGGTTAATTTGATAAATGCCACTCCAAATCTGTTGTATCCGAGAAATGCCACTGCAATTTCCAAACATTGAAAAATGCCATTTCATGCCATTTCTAGTGGCATTTTTCGAAGTCTGGAGTGGCGTTTTTCAAAGTTTGCAAACTGCAGTGGCGTTTTTCAAAGTTTGCAAAAATTGGAGTGGCATTTTTCAAAGTTTGGAAATTGCAGTGGCATTTTTATGAATCGCCATAATTGGAGTGGCATTTATCTAATTTGTTTTTGAGACGGAAGCAGGGTGTCAACTGGGCTGTGCGGGACACTCTGGCCTGTCTAGACAGCCTTTTCTTTTATGTTTACCACAGACCAGCCCATTAGTTTTTTTTTCTTTCTGAAAATGGCTAGCCCAGTTTTTTTGTGATTTGTCATGTAAGTCGTTTTATCAGGCCTGTTGGGCTGCAAATCTTTCAAGACGAGGAGAGCTTCATTCGGCTGGCCGAGAAAATGGCCTATCAGTAATGAGAAATGGGCTGTACATTTTTAAAACACATCAAACCGGCAATTAGTTTCAAATATCTTTTTTTCATTTCGAGATTTTAAATTGCATTGATTTTTATGCGTGGACAATTTATTGGATTTTATATTGATATACATTTATTTTCTAGATCAGTCTGAATGTGACTCAAAATTTCGGGATTAAAAACAGTTCAGACCGCACCGACATATGCAAAATTTCGTATAATTTTTTAACCGTGGCCACAATATGGGTTGTAATGCTAACAAAAAGAATATGGGCTCCAAAAAAAACCATAAGAATTAGCAAATGGGCTGTAAATTATTTGAAATAATGGCAGATGGCCTGTATGCTGTTTTCCACAGATTTGAGGCTTTCCTAAAAAAAAGGATGACGCACAAGCAGTGACTGTTGGATGTCCATCCAACGACCGTCGTGCTTCTTCAATCTCTGCTCTTCCTGCTCCAGCCGCTCAAACAAGCGCCGGCGGGACTGCCTGCTCCCTCCTCCCTGCGGCCGGCTGTGCTGCCGCGCAGGCCTCACCGCCCCACCATACTCCCATCGCTGGCCTAGCCATCCCTCTACTCACCCACAGTCCCACACCTGCTGTTATTCTCCGGCGACGGCAGACAAACCAGTAAACCCTCGTACAGTCATACTCCCCTCCGCGTGGGAAACAACTTCCGAGTCTTCCCTGGCTCCGTGTCGTTCCCTTCCTAGGCCTCGCCGTCGTCCACCGCCCTGGTGCTCTCGACGTGGCGTGGTCAACGTGGTCAATGACCGACATGCATCTGAAGTGGACTGTACGTGGAGAGGCTGACAGCTGGGTCCACGGCCGCACGCAAGGAAATGCCTCCTTATTACGCGCAAAATAATGATTCATCCACCTGACATCTGGGACCCACCGAAAGGGCCTCTGTATTTCGTGAAAAAAATGTTACCGCCGCTGACAGCTCGGACCCACCAGCTATATCTTCGCACGCAAGGAAGTGCCTCCTTATTACGCACAAAAAAATGAATACTCCCCCTGCTAGCTGGGACCCAGTATAGTGGGCCTACTAAGTTGACGAGGACGAAGGGCTTTGTCAACTTAGTCAATATGCACGATTCTAGCTCGACTGACCGTACGATGTCCATCCAACGGCCGTAGTGCTTCAACCTCTGGTCTTCTTGCTCCAGCCGCCCAAAGCAGCGCCGGTCGTGCCGCCTGCTCCTGCCTCCTGTGGCCGGCTGTGCTGCCGCGGAGGCCTCACCACCCCCATACTACTCCCACCGCTGGCCAGGCCATCCCTCCACTCCACTCACCCACACCCCCTGTTATTCTGCGGCGACGGCAGCGCAGCCGAACCACTGAACCCTCGTACTCCTCTCCGCGTGGGCATCCACTGCCGCGTCTTCCCCGGCTCCGCGTCGTCCCCTTCCTAGGCCTCGCCGTCGTCCACCGCCGTGGTGCTCTCGGCGTGGCGTGGTCAATGTGGTGAACGACCGAATTCCATCGGAAGAGTACTGTACGTGGAGAGGCTGACAGCTGGGTCCACGGCAGCCGCAAGGAAGTGCCTCCTTATTACGCGGAAAATAATTATTCCTCCACCTGACAGCAGGGACCCACCGGACGGGCCACAAATATTTCGTGAAAAAAACGTTTGCCCCTGACTGCTGGGACCCACTGGACGGGCCACCGTATTTTGCGAAAAAAACGTTCCCCCCGCTGTCATCTCGGACCCACCGGAAGTGCCTCCTTATTACGGACAAAAAAATGAATACCCCCTGCTAGCTGGGACCCACCTTGGTGGGAGGCTGACTTGTGGGCCTACTAAGTTGACAGGGACGGAGGGCTTTGTCGACTTAGTCAATATAAACGATTCTAGCTCCCGTGACCGTACGATGTCCATCCAACGGCCGTAGTGCTTCTTCAACCTCTGGTCTTCTTGCTCCAGCCACCCAAAGCAGCGCCGGTCGTGCCGCATGCTCCTGCCTCCCGTGGCTGGCTGTGCTGCCGCGGAGGCCTCACCCCCTACTATTCCCACCGCTGGCCAGGCCCTGCGGCGACGGCAGCCTCACACCGCAGCCGAACCAGTGAACCCTCGTACTCCTCTCCACGCGGGCTTCCACTGTCGCGTCTTCCTTGGCTCCCCATCGTCCCCTTCCTAGGCCTCGCCGTCGTCCACCACCCTGGTGCTCTCGGCGTGGCGTGGTCAATGTGGTCAAGGAACGACTTCCATCGGATGTGGACTGTACATGGAGAGGCTGACAGCTGGGTCAACGGCCGCAGAAAGGAAGTGCCTCCTTGTTACGCGGAAAATAATGATTCCTCCACCTGACAGCAGGTTACCGGACGGGCCATCGTATTTCGCAAAAAAAACATTTCGCCCCTGACTGCTGGGACCCACCAGCTACAGCTTCGCACGCAAGGAAGTGCGTCCGGGCAAAACAATAATACAATTCGCCCCCCTGACTGCTGGGACCCACCAGCTACATCTTCGCACGCAAGGAAGTGCCTGACAGTCGGGACCCACCTGGTCGAAGCGTACGTAGCGTTGTCATTCTGGTCGCGAACGTGTACGTACATATATACTGGTGGATGTAGAGGCGCGCACGTGTCGTAGTAGAGGTGCACCCGTAGCATGTACACGTATGTACAGCGGCCAGGGTGCAAGAAAGAAAATACGACCATGTATGTGTACATACGGGCGGGGTCTCGAACGCCTACTCGCGCATACGTACGGCCAGGGCTCGTGTACATGGCTGGGTCGGAACGGAGAAACAGCGTCGTCGTCGTGTTCATGGGGAGCCAACCGGCTAGGTCGGAATGGAATGCACCGTCATGTTCATCGGGAGGGCTTGGACGAAACAGGCGATGGAAACGAGGCCTGGCGTACCGCAGAACGGAGTAAACGGCCTTGTGTTCGACCGGCCACGTTCAAAACGGGATCCTGTTCATCGGGAGGGGTCTGGCGTACCGCAAAACGGAGGAAACGGACCTCCTACGGTCGAAACGGGGGTCCTGTTGATCGGGAGGGGTGTGGTGTACCGCAAAACGGACGAAACAGACTTGTGTTGGAGCGCTACGGTCAAAATGGGGGTCCTGTTCATCAGGAGGGGGTGTGGCATACCGCAAAACGGACGAAACGGACTTGTGTTGGAGCGCTACGGTCAAAACGGGGGTCTTGTTCATCGGGAGGGGTGTGGCGTACCGCAAAACGGGACTCCACGGGATACTGTTCATCTCCACCGTCGACCTCCTCCAGCCTCCACGGGCTACCGTCGACCTCCTCCAGCCTCCACGGGCTCCTGTTCATCCAGCCTCCACCGCGCGCTACTCCACCGGCTACTGTTCAACCACCCCTCCACGGGCACCCCTCCACCGTCTACTGTTCATCCAGCCCTCCACGGGGTCGTCCTGTTCATCCAGAGGCAACGCCACCATTCACTGTTCATCCCCCCCGCAACACTCACTGTTCATCCAGAGAGGCAGCATCCATCGGCTTCAGTTAGCAGCAGTAGCGAAGGAACCGCTCGATCGGGTTTAGTTAACAGCCATCGATCGATCGCTCGGGTTCAGTAACGCGTAGCCTGCAGTGCAACCGCTCGGGTTCAGGTAGAGCCCAACGCCTCGCTCGGGTTCAGTTAGAGCCAACGCCTCGCACACACACGCGTACGTGTACGAGAGAAACGCGCATCGCTCGGCCCCCGACCTCCCACCGTAACCGGGAACTCGCCGAAATTTTCCTCGCCCTCGCTTCTACCACGGTTTTTTCCGTCATGGACGGCCCAAAGAATGTCATGCAGCTGCGTCTCCGGCCCGCCCAGGACGAAAAGCCCATTTTCTGTCATGATTTTTTGTCATAGAAGTAGGAGCCCACCACATCTATGATGATACCGGGTTTTGTCACAATTATCGTCATAGAAGTGTCATATGTATGACAGAATTTTTTTTTGTTCGGCCCAAAATGTCACGGATGTGTCTTTTTTTTTGTAGTGCAAGAAGACCCTGTCGCGCCAACTTCTGAACAGGGCGATCGGGAAGATGGGCAAGTTAGCCCTAATGAACAGGCCATAAACGAAGACTCGGAGGACAGTAATTATCTTCCACTCTCCGAGGACGAGGCAAGCCTCGGCGACGAAGACTTTATCATGCCCAAGGCACCCCTCGAGCAGGAGCGCTTCAAGCGCCGGCTAATAGCCATTGCAAGGAGCCTGAAAAAGAAACAACAGTAGCTTCAAGCTGATCAAGATCTGCTCAACGACAGATGGACTGATGTCCTGGCAGCCGAGGAATACGGCCTCGAGCGCCCTACCAAAAGTTACCCGAAGCGTAAACTGCTACCACCATTTGATGACGAGGCACTTGAGCCCGTACCATCAGCGCGTAACGCGGCTGACCGACCACCACGTGGCCAGGATAAAATGACAACTTACACCAAACACCAGCTCATTCTACCTCGCCGTAAAGGTAGAGATACAACATCTCGGGGATATACACATGACCTACGGCAGGAATTGGAAAATAGAGCAGGACAATCCAGAACGATCTACGGATCGCGGGGGCGAGCCCTGGTACGCGACGACGGCTACCTAGCCAGACGTAATAAGTACAACAACGTCCAGGCCGAAAACCGCAGACGGTCTCCATTCGAGCTACGTTGCAACTTGGCCCGATATAGAGGCGCCGCACACCCCCTCTGCTTCACGGATGAAGTAATGGAGCACAAATTCCCTGAAGGGTTTAAATCCGTGAACATCGAATCATACGATGGAACAACAGATCCCACAGTATGGATTGAGGACTTTCTTCTCCATATTCATATGGCCCGCGGTGATGATCTTCATGCCATCAAATACCTCCCGCTAAAACTCAAGGGACCAGCTCGGCACTGGTTAAACAGTCTGCCTGAAAACTCTAATGGCAGCTGGGAGGACTTGGAAGACGCTTTCCATGACAACTTCAAAGGCACATACGTTCGACCTCCGGATGCCGATGACTTAAGTCACATAGTTCAACAGCCCGGAGAGTCAGCCAGGAAATTCTGGACTAGGTTCCTAACTAAAAAGAACTAGATCGTCGACTGTCCGGATGCTGAAGCCCTAGCGGCCTTTAAGCACATCATCCGCGACGAATGGCTCGCCCGACACCTCGGCCAAGAAAAGCTGAAATCCATGGCAGCCCTTATGGCACTTATGACCTGCTTTTGCATGGGCGAAGATAGCTGGCTAGCCCATAGCAATAACACCGCAAGCGAACCTGGCACCTCTGAAGCCAAAAATAGCAACGGCAAGCCCCGATGCAATAGACACAAGCGTCGAAGCAATGGTGATAATACCGATGACACGGCGGTCAAAGCCGGAATCAGTGGCTCCAAGTCCGGCCAGTGGAAGAAGCCATTCAAAAGGAACAATCCGGGCTGATCCAGCTTGGACCACATACTCGATCGTCCATGTCAGATCCACGACACCCCTGATAAACCAGCCAATCATACCAACAGAAGCTGTTGGGTCTTTAAACAGGCCGGCAAGTTAAATGCCGAGAATAAGGAGAAGGGGTCGCAAAGTGAGGACGAAGATGAGGAACCCCGCCCACCAAACACAGGGGGACAGAAGAAGCCCCCCCCAAAGTTATAACGGTGAACATGATATATGCTACCCATATCCCCAAGAGGGAGCGCAAACGCGCGCTTAGGGATGTCTATGCAATAGAGCCAGTCGCCCCAAAATTCAACCCATGGTCGTCCTTGCCCGATCACCTTCGATCGCAGGGACCATCCGACTAGTATCCGTCACAGCGGTTCATCCGCGCTGGTCCTCGACCCAATCATTGATGGATTCCATCTCACGTGAGTCCTTATGGACTGCGGCAGCAGCCTCAACCTGCTCTATCAGGATACAGTTCGGAAAATGGGCATCGATCCGTCAAGGATCAAGCAAACAAAAACTACCTTTAAGGGATTTATACCAGGTGTAGAGGCCTGCTGCACGGGCTCAATCACATTGGAGGTCGTCTTCGGATCCCCGGACAACTTCCAAAGCGAAGACTTGATCGTCGATATTGACCCCTTCTGTAGTGGCTATCAGGCACTGCTCGGACGAACTGCATTTGCTAGATTCAATGCGGTGCCACACTACGCTTATCTCAAGCTCAAGATGCCCGGGCCACACGATGTCATAACAGTCAATGGACACACGGAGCGCTCCCTCCATACCGAGGAGCACACCGCGGCCCTGGCAGCGGAAGTACAGAGCAGCCTTTTGAAGCAGAACCTTAATTCAGCGGCCAAGCTCCCGGACACTGACAAACGAGTCCGGACTACTCCGCGGCATGACAGTCTGGCTCGTCAGGAGCTAGACTAGCAATTCGGCCTCCATCTCAGTCCCGACCAAAGGGCGGTGTACGGACCGTGCGTACATAACTACGCACTCAAGATACCATGGGCAGAGACGGAGGCATAACTAGGTTATGGTCCATAGTACGGCTCGATCGTCCCTGGACACACATACCTTCCTTTTTCTTTTTTACCTTTTCAGGTTTCTTTTCCACAGGCCCCTCCCGACGGCCTGATCATCGATCCTTTTGAAGGATGGATATACCAAGGCGGCAAGCAGCATAGACGTGCGGGGTAATCTCTAGATGTTCTTCTTGACGACCATTCTACCTGTTTTCAGGACCCGCACGTAGCTTCCCCTTGATCCTGGCATGTTAAATAGCCCTGTTGCTTATCACACTATTTGTACAAATACGTTTGACGTATTAATCAAATTATAATGGAAACAGTTTGCGGCCCAACTTCTGCGGCATTAGCTTACAACTTCATTTTTATTTCGCTATTCTTATTTACTGCGCCCGTACACTTTGGTACGCTTTAATTCGACAGGGGCTCCATTGTGCTCCATACTGCGGCAACAAAGTTCGAACACTTTTCACAGTATAGTTCGGCACCCCGAATTATAGCATTATATGCATCGGCTCCGAATCATGTGTTTGGTCAATAGTTGGGTTGCCCGGCTCCTGTGCTTACTACCTTACGTTCCGCTTTATCGGCTAGGGTAGTAAAGGGAGAACTAATGCGATTGTGTTTCTGGTTTATCCGAGCAAACACCTCAGTAGAGAAAGCCGAAAACTAACTGTCATGATGCGGCGAGAGCTGGTCAGCTATTTGGAAGTTAGAAATCTTTTGCGATTTTATCCGCGTTATGCGATGGATCGGCCTTCACCCGATCAGGTGTTTACAGCACCCTAGTCCGGATTAAATACTAACTAGGGGTTGCGCCTAAATTTCTATTATCAAACTCCTATGGCTAAGTGAGGGTGATAAAGCCACATAGTCTGATTGCCTGGTTCGTTGCGCTAAACACCTCCTTCAAGGACCAAATTCTTGGATCAAGAGTGTTGTGATTCCATCCCGAACACCCCCGTACTACCTACGTGGGGGCTGAAGCCGACGACTGGCCAACTCTCAGATATAATAAAACGGCCACACAGGAGGTAAAATCTTAAACAAATAACAAGCATTATATTACATATCGGCCTTGTTTCATAATACATGATCGGATAATTTGAATGCATTCATTCAAAGATAATGTCTTTCGCACACTACTCCGCTACAATGTGGGATCCCTCCAGGACATCATCAAAATAATGCTCGGGCGTGCGGTGCTCCTTGCCCTCAGGCGGTCCCTCGGTCGCGAGCTTGACGGCATTCATCTTCGCCCACTGCACCTTGACGCGGGCGAAGGCCATCCGCGCACCTTCGATGCAGACCGACCGCTTGATGGCATCAAGCCGAGGGCAGGCATTGACCAGCAGCTTCACGAGCCTGAAGTAACTGCTCGGCATGGTTTCGGCAGGCCATAGACGGATTATCAAATCCTTCATGGCCAATTTGGCCGCCCTATGCAGTTCGGTCAGCTGCTTCAGCTAATCGCCGAAGGGCACCGGATGCTCTGGCGCAAGGTATTGCGACTAGAACAGATTCTCCGTTGAGCTCCCCTCTTTGGCTCGGAAGAATTCCACAGCATCAACAACACTGCACGGCAGATCTGCGAACGCTCCTGGAGAACTCCAAATCCGGGTCAGTAAGAGGTACCTTTTCTTCACAAATTTGCTTTGCATAATAATGTCCTTACCCTCCGCGATCTTCCTGGCCTCCTGGATTTCCTGGAGGGTGCCCTGGGCTTCAACCCGGGCCTCTTGTGTGCTTTGGCGGGCCTTAGCAAGCTCAGTCTCTTGGTCCGTAATTTTGTGCTCCAAGGACTCGCATTTCTTCATGGCGTCCTGGAGCTCCTGCTAGACCTCCCCGATCTGGCCTCGTGTTTCTCACGGGCGGCTTGTTCCTTTGCCGCTCTCTTCTGGGCTTTGGCCAATGCCTTCTTGAGGGTCTCCACCTTGGCCGCCTCTCCTACGAAATATCATGGCACTATGGTTAATACAAATTATTCATCTTTCGGGATCTACAAAAGGTCATTACATACCTTGCTGGTCCTCCAGCTGTTTTTTTCACACGCCGAGCTCTTCCTCGGTCCGCTCCAGACTCTGCTTCATTCCGGAGACTTCGGCAGAGTGGGAGGTCGCAGCAAGCAGCGATGCATGCTATTTCACATAGACATGCATGGTTAGTCTCCTACGAAATTATTTGATCCGCTGTCCGGCTTTTCTTTTCGAACACCGGACAGAGTCTCAGGGGCTACTGTCTATACTATGGCATTCTTTCTGTATTATTATGTCACGTACCTCAAAGCCCGTTAGAAGGCTGGCACAACCTTCAGTCAGCCCGCTCTTGGCGGACTGCACCTTCTCAATCACCGTACCCATAAGGATACGATGCTCATCCACAATGGGAGCACCTCGCAGCGCTTCCAGTAGAGTATCCGGCGCCTCTGGATGGACAGAGGTCACCGGCGGAATAGGCGCACCTCCTTCTTTCAAAGGAGGCTGCTTGCCTGATTCTAGAGACGTATGGGTCTCCGGAATAGAATTCAGCTCGGGGCCAAATTTGATGTGGCCCCCATCACCAGTTGCCGGGGGGGTCTGCTCCCCCATGTGTCCGGCAGCCGAGGTATTACCCTCTGGCACCGCCCAGATGGCCTCCTGTATCTCTCCTTGGCCTGGGCAGGTCCTTCGGGATAGCACCTCGGCGTCGTCCGTAGCCTTGAGAGAGGAGGCCGCTGCAAGGGACCCGCTGTCCATTGCCTTTGGATCCAGCGAATTCCCCGAAGATGGGGATCGCTGAGAGCTGTCGTGGGCCGGACTGCAGCGCATGATTTGGCACATTAAAACCACAAAGTAAAGGAGTTGGATATATGAGTGTGACAGTGCTTTTGAGTACTTACGATTTGGCCAGGGGCTTATCCCTGGGGCGCCACTCAGAACTACTATCGGTATCTAATGCGGGATTATCCGCAGTAGATACCGTATTCTCTCTCTTGGATGCCTCTGCCTCCAGATTTGTGGAGGCCGCCCTTTTCTTCTTTCCCCCTCAAGGGCAGAATTGCTTTCCTCCTCCTCCTCGTCGTCCTCGAACAGGGAGGAGTGGGTTTTGGCGTCTTCGGACGTCACGTCCGAAGTGCCCTTACGGCGGAGGCCACTTCTGGCCCCCTTGGCCTTCTCCTTGGCCTTCTTTTCCGGCGCCTGGTAGGGCGCCGGAACCAGCATCTTCGTTAGAAGTGGGATTGCTTGGTTTTCGGGCAGTGGAGCCGGACACTTGATCCGCTCCGCCTTCTTTATCCAGCTATGAAAAGACAAATGGGGAAGTTCAGACTTCTTCCTCGAATATACCAGTGAAGGAAAAACCTTGAGATATGGAGAACTCACCGAATTGGCTGGATGGTTCAGGTCGTGACCGCGATCCTCGGTCGTCTCCGGCCACATCTCATTGGCCTTGAAAAGCACCTTCCAGATATCTTCGTGCGTGGTGCCGAAGAATCGTTGCAGGGTCTAGTGCTCAGCCGGGTCAAACTCCCATGAATGGCAGGTCCGGCGTTGGCAAGGAAGGATCCGGCGAACAAGCATCACCTGGATCACGTTGGCGAGCTGGACGTTCTTGTCCACCATGCTCTTAATGCGCGTTTGCAGCGCTGATATCTCGTCCGACGACGCCCAGTTCAGGCCCTTCTCTAGGCAGGAGGTAAGCCGCATTGGGGCCCCGGACTTGAATTCGGGAGCTGCGGCCCAGGTGTCGTCGCGGGGCTTTGTGATGTTGAACCACAGCTACTTCCACCCCTTGACGGTCTCCACAAGGCTACCTTTGGGCCATGTGACGTTTGGCATCTTGCTCACAATAGCGCCTCCGCACTCTGTGTGTTGACCATCCACCACCTTCGGCTTCACATTGAAGATCTTTAGCCACAATCCGAAGTGGGGTGGGATGCGGAGGAAGGCCTCGCACACGACTATGAAGGCCGAGATGTTGAGAAAAGAATTTGGGGCCAGATCATGGAAATCTAGCCCGTAATAGAACATGAGTCCGCAGATGAATGGATGGAGAGGAAATCCCAATTCGCGGACGAAGGGGGGAATGAACACCACCCTCTCATGGAGTTCCGGGGTAGGGACGACCTGACCCTTGGCCGGAAGCTGGTGGGCGATTTCCTTGGCCAAGTACACTGCCGCCCGGAGCTTCGTGATGTCCTTGTCTCTGACGGAGGAGGCCATCCACTTGCCCTGTGCTCCAGATCCGGACATGGTTGGAATGCTTTGTGGGGGTCGAAAGGATGAAGTCTTGGGCGCTGGAGCTCGAGAGCGGATGGGCAGAGAAGAAGAAGGCATGGGTGAAAGGGTTGGATCCTTATCTCGTTATAAAGGCAGCAAATATCATGCGCCTCCCCAATCGCCTTAAAACTCGCCTATTACCAAAGGGTCGTGCAGACGGCACGGTTGGATTACCCATGCCCGTATTGATGAGAATCCCGCAATAAGGGGACATGATCTCTGCTTTGACAAGACGTGCCAATAAAACCGCGTCTCAAGACATGGAGTGGGAGGCTAAAAACAGTTCGAAACAATGACCGGGCGGCGACGTGATGTCACGCTACAAAAGTTGTCAGTAGATTGGACTCGTAAAATATTATACTCTCTGCGGTTGCGTGTGGTACTTGTTTTGCAGAGCCGGGCACGTTTTCTGTGTTCGAAGGCCATTTTGGAGTGCTCGGAGGAGGAACCCGCCTTGCAATGCCGAAGACAATCTGCACACCGGACACATCGTCATTGAAGCCTGGTTCAGGGGCTACTGAGGGAGTCCTGGATTAAGGGGTCCTCGGGCGTCCGACCTGTGAATATGGGCCAGACTGATGGGCTTTGAAGATACAAGACAGAAGACTTCCTCCCGTGTCCGGATGGGACTCTCCTTTGCGTGGATGGCAAGCTTGGCGTTTGGATATGTAGATTCCTTCCTTTGTAAACCGACTCTGTACAACCCTAGGCCCCTCCGGTGTCTATATAAGCCGGAGGGTTTAGTCCGTAGAGACAATCACAATCATATAGACTAGACATCTAGGGTTTAGACATTACGATCTCGTGGTAGATCAAATCCTCATATTCATCAAGATCAATCAAGCAGGACATAGGGTATTACCTCCATCAAGAGGGCCCAAACCTAGGTAAACATCGTGTCCCCTGTCTCCTGTTACCATCGAGCCTAGATGCACAGTTCGGGACCCCCTACCCGAGATCCGTAGGTTTTGACACCGACACTCGCCGCTGCGGCCTGCTATGTGTCGCCACTGCCGTTGCTCCCCGCTGTCGACCACGCGGACCCACTGCTGCCGCCTGCTGCACCCGCGGCTGCAGCCGCCCGCAGCGTTGCTGCTGCTCCACCGCGGCCCCGCACGACACTCGCCGTGCTCGCCCCGCTCTCCCCTGTCGCGCCACTCGCTGCGCCCCGTCCGGCCCTCGCCGCGCTCGCCCCGCTCAACCCTGTCGTGTCGCTCGTTGCGCCCCGTCCGACGCCTGCGCCGGCTCGCCGCCGGCTCCGCCCACCGCTCGGTCGCCTCGCCGGCGCCGCTCGCAGCCCGGCCGGCTTCGCCGTGGCCCCTCCGGCCGTTGCCGTGGCCGACGCCCCTGGTGGCCTCGGTTGCGTGCACCTGTCCGTTGACCCACCCCGCCCCGCTGGCCTAATGCCACTGCCAGCGGGCCCCAGTTGCCCTGGCCTTTAAAAAAGGTTAAGTAAAAAACGAATTAAAAATAATAAGTAATCATATAGTTAAATAACTAAATTAATTAATCCAGTTTAAAACGCTAATTAAGATTAACTAGTCTGCTAATTAAACTAGGTTAATTTTGTAGTTAGCAAAACAGTGCATGACAGGGGGCCGCACCCCCTGTTGACCAGTCAAACGTTGACTGGTCAACTGGGTCCCCCTGGCCCACATGTCATCCTCTGTGTACACTTCCGTGTAAACAGAGCTGGGTACACATAGCAATTTGTTATTTAATTTTGAATTAAAATAATTACAGAATATTATTTTAAACTTTGAAAATTAATATAAAATAATTTGTAACTCCGATGGAAAAGTTTTATACATGAAAGTTGCTCAAGACGACGAGATGAATCCAAATACGCGATACGTTCGTCCGCCACACACCCCTAGCATAGCGAACATGCAACCTTACCCCTCCGATTCATCTATCCAAAAATGCCAAACTTCGGGAAAACTTCCCCGGATGTTACCCCCCTTCACCGGTATCATGTAGTACCGCGTTAGAACACCCTAGCACCGCATATCGTCATGCTATGCTTAGTGTTGCAACTGTTTGATCTGTATTTACTATTTCTTCCCCCTCTTCTCTCCGGTAGACCCTGAGACCGCTGTTGATGCTGCTGTGATCGACTGCATCAACGACGACCCCATCTTCTTGCCTGAGAAACCAGGCAAGCCCCCCTTTGATCATCCCGATATCGCCCATTCCATTCTCTCATGCTTGCATTAGATTTTGATACTGTATTTGATTGCTCCTATTCTGATGCATAGTCTGCTTTTGTACCTGCTATTGTTACCTGCCTGCTTATACTAAACAGCTTAGTATAGGTTGGTTAGTGACCCATCAATGACCCCCACCATGTCCTTGTTGCCCCTGCTTCATCATCGATGACTCTATCAATGTGATCGACAACCAGAGCCCGACACCTCACATCACGTCACGCCCTTATTGTTGCTCGACTCTGCAGGGTTACCATCGAGTGCCAAGGGTGACACCTCATACATCACTCCTGATGAGATCTCTGTAGTGTAGCTATTCGGATGAGGTCATCGAGGGTGATTCCTCCTTGACCACCCCCGATACGACTCTGTCGTGCAACCCCTCAGGTGTGAACCTCGAGGGTGGTTCCTCTTACGTTCACCTTGATGATTACATCGAGTGGAATTCACCGAGGGTGATTCCTTGGGTTTTCCCCTTGATGTTTGGACACACGGTTACCTTGACTTTACTTGAGACCATTGTTGAAGCCGGGTCGGTCCTGAGGGGTACCCGCGAGTTGATGTGAAAGTCGGGCGGGCCCGTAGAGCACCCGCGAGTTTTCTACGTGGCACGGCCGGGCAGTCTAGGCCCTTGCCGTAAGTCCATGAGACGGGGCGACGCGGTCACATTGTCATGAGTCTCTGCTCGTTACCGCGAGCCCCCAATACACTAACATGGTATGGGTATTTGTTCTAAGTTGTCCTTTGGCCTTTACGCACTAACCACCACGTGAGAATAGTTATGGGCCTCGACGTCGTGGTATCAGCCGGAGGTTTGTCAGACGTCCAGTTCAGTAGTGCGGCACGGGTGGGCCAGCACCATCCTGTAGTGGTGGAGCCTGGACCCGCCCTGCGCGCAACGACCTGGAGTGGAACGGGCGATGAACCTTGACCCCGGAGTGCTTAGGATGTAGACCGACGGGGACCTCTCTGCTGAGCCTAGGTAGGCCTGCGACGTGTTGATCTTCCGTGGCCGGGCATGACCCAGGAAAGTGTGTCCGGCCAAAGTGATCGAGCGTGTTGGGTAACGTGGTGCACCCCTGCAGGGAAGATATATATATTCGAATAACGTGTCCACGGTAATGGACATTCAGACTTGTATCCCGATCTTATATAACTAGAAATGGATACTTGATACATGTGATGGATATGTGGCTCCGAGATTGCTTTGTTGTAGGGAGTCGAGGAAGGATCTCTGGGCGTTAATGTTACAAGATGCTTGTTAATTAAACTGTTATTCTTTACTCTTCCGAATGTTGCAAGATGCTTGGAGCTGCTTGAAGATGCCAGTCCTCGATAGGCTAGGCCTTCCCCTCTATTCTAGCATTCTGCAGTTCAGTCCACAGATACAACCCTTTCATTTGATACCAATGCATACTTAGTATAGATCTGATGCTTGCGAGTACTTTGGATGAGCACTCACGGTTGCTTTGATCCCCCTTTTCCCCTTTCTTTCTTCTTTCCGGTTGTTGCAACCAGATGGTGGACCCCTGGAGCCAGATGACACTGTTGACGGATACTGCTACATGGAGGTCGCCGACGACCAAGAGTACTTAGGAGGTCCCAGGCAGGAGGCCTTGCCTTTTCGATCGTTGTTGTTTTTGTGTTTGCCTTCTTAAGGCATCTTTGTTTCACTTATGTCCTTACTCGGATATTGTTGCTTCCGCTGACTCTTCTGTCTCGAACTTTTGTATTAGATCCCTCGAGGCCCCTTGCTTGTAATATACAACTTGTATTATTTTGATTTGTGTCTAGAGTTGTGTTGTGATATCTTCCCGTGAGTCCCTGATCTTGATCATACACATTTGCGTGTATGATTAGTGTACGGTCGAATCGAGGGCGTCACAGGGCTCCCGATTGTTTTTCGGTGGCTATAGAGGCTTGCGGCGGCAAAACTCCAGATCTAGGTCTTCCCTGAAGGGTTTCGGAATATTTGGGAATTTATAGTGCAAAGAAGGGATGCGGGAGGCCACCGAGGTGGGCACAACCCACCTGGGCGCGCCAGGGGGCCCTGGCGCGCCCGGGTGGGTTGTGCGCCCCTCGGGGCACCCCCAGGGGCAGCTCTGGCCCAATGGATGTCTTTTGGCCCAAAAAAAATCTCCAAAAAGTTTCGCGTTGTTTGGACTCCGTTTGATATTGATTTCCTGCGATGTAAAAAACAAGCAAAAAACAGCAACTGGCACTGGGCACTGGGTCAATAGGTTAGTCCCAAAAAATGATATAAAGTTGCTATTAAATGATTTTAAAACACCCAAGAATGATAAAATAACAGCATGAATACTTCATAAATTATAGATACGTTGGAGACGTATCAGCATCCCCAAGATTTCCTTACTCGTCCTCGAGTAGGTAAATGATAAAAGAATAATTTATGAAGTGTGAATGCTAGCAAAGTGCATAAGTTTGATCAATGATAATTTCAATCACTTTTTCCAGCATCATATCATGAATTCTTTCTCATAAAATTTCTCATGTTGTAGTGGCAACCAATTCACATGTTAAGGTTCAAACAATGAACTCTCTTGAAACTCAACAACCTATGTTCTTAGTCACCAAGCAATTCCAATTCAACTTATTCAACGGAGTTTAAGTAAGAGCTCCACATACTCAACCATCATATAGTCTTCTATGACTGCTAACGCTCACCGCATACACATGAGCAAAACGTTTCAACCGGACACATAGAAAGATAGGGGCTTATTGTTTTGCCTCCCAATGTATTCAACTCAAGGGTGATGTCAACAATAATAACTCATGCTACCCATATTCAATTGGACATATGTGCCTAGATCTTTCACCACATGATGCTTGCCAAAAGCGAAAGACAAAAAGGAATAGGGAGAAAAACTTTGACTCTTGCATAAAAGTAAATACATAAAGTAAAAGATAGGCCCTTCGCAGAGGGAAGCAGAGGTTGCCATGCACTTATTTGTTTGTATGCTCAATCCCTTAGTGCAAAAGAACATCACGTTATATTGCCCCTTACGATAGCAACCTTTATTATGCAGTCTGTCGCTTTTATTGCTTTGCCATCATAAGTTCATACAACACTCAATTTTCTCTTACACTAAATGATTTTACACTTTTAGAAGCAATTTTTATTGCCTTATTGCACCGATGACAACTTACTTGAAGGATCTTGCTCAATCCATAGGTAGGTATGGACACTTGAAAATAAGATTTGGGTTTCAGGGTTTTGGATGCACAAGTAGTATCTCTACTTAATGCGGAATTTTTGGCTAGCAAAGATAGGGGGCAAGCACCACATCTTGAAGGATCTATGACAATATAACTTCTATGTGAATATGAGCAAACATAAATCATTACATTGTCTTCCTTGTCCAACGTCAACAATTTTGGCATATAATATTTTGATGGGGGCTCACAATCACAAAATATTTCTATGTGTTGGGGAACGTAGCAGAAATTCAAAATTTTCTACGCATCACCAAGATCAATCTATGGAGTAATCTAGCAACGAGGGGAAGGGGAGTGAATCTACATACCCTTGTAGATCGCGATGCGGAAGCGTTGCAAGAACGCGGATGAGGGAGTCGTACTCGTAGCGATTCAGATCGCGGTTGATTCCGATCTAAGCACCGAAAGTACGGTGCCTCCGCGTTCAACACACGTGCAGCCCGGTGACGTCTCCCACGCCTTGATCCAGCAAGGAGAGAGGGAGAGGTTGGGAAGACTCCATCCAGCAGCAACACGACGGCATGGTGGTGGTGGATGAGCGTGGCAATCCCGCAGGGCTTCGCCAAGCACCGCGGGAGAGGAGGAGGAGGGAGAGGGGTAGGGCTGCACCAAAAGGAGATGTTCTCATGTCTGTATGGCAGCCCAAACCTCAAGTATATATAGGGGGGAAGGGGGCTGCGCCCCCTTTAGGGTTTCCACCCCCAAGAGGAGGCGGCCAGCCCTAGATCCCATCAAGGGGGGCGGCCAAGGGGAGGAGAGGGGGAGGCGCCCCACTAGATGGGCCCTAAGGCCCATCTGGACCTAGGGTTTGCCCCCTCCCACTCTTCCCATGCGCCTGGGCCTTGGTGGGGGGGCGCACCAGCCCACCTGGGGCTGGTCCCCTCCCACACTTGGCCCACGCAGCCTTCTGGGGCTGGTGGCCCCACTTGGTGGACCCCCGGGACCCTCCCGGTGGTCCCGGTACATTACCGATTTCACCCGAAACTTTTCCGGTGACCAAAACAGGACTTCCCATATATAAATCTTTACCTCCGGACCATTCCGGAACTCCTCGTGACGTCCGGGATCTCATCCGGGACTCCGAACAACATTCGGTAACCACGTACATACTTTCCCTATAACCCTAGCGTCATCGAACCTTAAGCGTGTAGACCCTACGGGTTCGGGAACCATGCAGACATGACCGAGACGTTCTCCGGTCAATAACCAACAGCGGGATCTGGATACCCATGTTGGCTCCCACATGTTCCACGATGATCTCATCGGATGAACCACGATGTCGGGGATTCAATCAATCCCGTATTCAATTCCCTTTGTCTAACGGTATGTTACTTGCCCGAGATTCGATCGTCGGTATCCCTATACCTTGTTCAATCTCGTTACCAGCAAGTCTCTTTACTCGTTCCGTAACTCACATCATCCCGTGATCAACTCCTTGGTCACATTGTGCACATAATGATGATGTCCTACCGAGTGGGCCCAGAGATACCTCTCCGTTTACACGGAGTGACAAATCCCAGTCTCGATTCGTGCCAACCCAACAGACACTTTCGGAGATACCCGTAGTGCACCTTTATAGCCACCCAGTTACGTTGTGACGTTTGGTACACCCAAAGCATTCCTACGGTATCCGGGAGTTGCACAATCTCATGGTCTAAGGAAATGATACTTGACATTAGAAAAGCTCTGAGCAAACGAACTATACGATCTTGTGCTAGGCTTAGGATTGGGTCTTGTCCATCACATCATTCTCCTAATGATGTGATCCCGTTATCAACGACATCCAATGTCCATGGTCAGGAAACTGTAACCATCTATTGATCAACGAGCTAGTCAACTAGAGGCTTACTAGGGACATGGTGTTGTCTATGTATCCACACATGTATCTGAGTTTCCTATCAATACAATTCTAGCATGGATAATAAATGATTATCATGAACAAGGAAATATAATAATAACCTATTTATTATTGCCTCTAGGGCATATTTCCAACAGTCTCCCACTTGCACTAGAGTCAATAATCTAGTTCACATCACCATGTGATTAACACTGACAGGTCACATCACCATGTGACCAAACACCCAAGAGTTTACTAGAGTCAACAATCTAGTTCACATCTCTATGTGATTAACACTCAATGAGTTCTGGTTTGATCATGTTATGCTTGTGAGAGAGGTTATTTAGTCAACGGGTCTGAACCTTTCAGATCCGTGTGTGCTTTACGAATATCTATGTCATTTTTGTGGATGCCACCACGCGCTACTTGGAGCCATTTCAAATAATTGCTCTACTATACGAATCCGGTTTACTACTCAGAGTCATCCGGATTAGTGTCAAAGTTCGCATCGACGTAACCCTTTACGACGAACTCCTTTCCACCTCCATAATCGAGAAAATTCCTTAGTCCACTAGGTACTAAGGATATGTTCGACCGCTGTCATGTGATCCATTCCCGGATCACTATTGTACCCCTTGACCAACTCATGGCAAGGCACACTTCATGTGTGGTACACAGCATAGCATACTGTAGAGCCTACGTCTAAAGCATAGGGGACGACCTTCGTCCTTTCTCTCTCTTCTGCTGTGGTCAGGTCTTGAGTCTTACTCAATACTCACACCTTGTAACACAGCCAAGAACTCCTTCTTTGCTGATCTATTTTGAACTCTTTCAAAATCATGTCAAGGTGTGCGTTCTTTGAAAGTATCATCGGGCGTCTTGATCTATCTCTATAGATCTTGATGCCCAATATGTAAGTAGCTTTTATCCAGGTCTTCCTTTGAAAAACTCCTTTCAAACAACCCTTTATGCTTTCCAGAAATTTTACATCATTTCGGATCAACAATATGTCATTCACATATACTTATCAGAAATGTTGTAGCGCTCCCACTCACTTTATTGGAAATACAAATTTCTCATAAACTTTGTATAAATCCAAAATCTTTGATCATCTCATCAAAGCGTACATTCCAACTCCGAGATGCTTACTCCAGTCCTTAGAAGGATCGCTGGAGCTAGCATACCTTTTAGCATCCTTAGGATCGACAAAACCTTTCTGATTGTATCACATACAACCTTTCCTTACGAAAACTGGTAAGGAAACTTGTTTTGACATCCATCTGCTAGATTTCACAAATGCAGATAATGCTAACATGATTCCGACGGACTTAAGCACCGCTACGGATGAGAAAATCTCATCGTAGTCAACTCCTTGAACTTGTGGAAATACTCTTTGCCACAAGTCGAGCTTCATAGACGGTAACATTACCGTCCACGTCCGTCTTCTTCTCAAAGATCCATTTATCTCGGATTTCATGGCTCTTAACCATTTGTCGGAATATGGGCCCACCATCGCTTCTCCATAGCTCGTAGGTTCAGTATTGTCCAACAACATGATATCTCAGACAGGATCACGTACCACTCTGAAGTAGCACGCATCCTCGTCGTCCTACGAGGTTTGGTAGTGACTTGATCCGAAGTTTCATGATCACTATCATAAGCTTCCACTTCAATTGGTGTAGGTGCCACAGGAACAACTTCCTGTGCCCTGCTACACACTAGTTGAAGTGACGGTTCTATAACCTTATCAAGTCTCCACCATCCTCCCACTCAATTCTTTCGAGAGAAACTTTTCCTCGAGAAAGGACTCGTTTCTAGAAGCAATTACTTTTGCTTCCAGATCTGAAACAGGAGGTATACCCAACTGTTTTGGGTTTTCTATGAAGATGCATTTATCCGCTTTGGGTTCGAGCTTATCAGCCTGAAATTTTTTCCACATAAGCTTCGTAGCCCCAAACTTTTAAGAAACGACAACTTAGGTTTCTATAAACGGTGTCGTCTCAACGGAATTGCGTGGTGCCCCTTTTAAAGTGAATGCGGTTGTCTCTAATGCCTAACCCATAAACGATAGTGGTAATTTGATAAGAAACATCATGGTATGCACCATATCTAATAGGGTGCAGTTATGATGTTCGGACACACCATCACACTATGGTGTTCCAGGCGGTATTAATTGTGAAACACTTTCCACAATGTCTCAATTGTGTGCCAAACTCGTATCTCAGATACTCATCTCTATGATCATATCACAGACATTTTATCCTCTTGTTACGACGATCTTCAACTTCACTCTGAAATTACTTGAACCTTTCAATAATTCAGACTAGTGTTTCATCAAGTAAATACACTCAGCATCTACTCAAATCATCTGTGAAGTAAGAACATAACGATATCCACTGCATGCCTCAACACTCATTGGACTGCGTACATCAAAATGTATTACTTCCAATAAGTTGCTCTCTTGTTCCATCTTATTGAAAACGAGGACTTTCAGTCATCTTGCCCATGTGGTATGATTTGCATGTCTCAAGTGATTCATAATCAAGTGAGTCTAAACGATCCATCTGTATGGAGTTTCTTCATGCATATATACCAATAGACATGGTTCGCATGTCTCAATCTTTTCAAAAATGAGTGAGTCCAAAGATCCATCCACATGGAGCTTCTTCATGCGTTCTATACCAATATGACTCAAATGGCAGTGCCACAAGTATGTGGAACTATCATTACTATTTTATATCTTTTGGCACGAACATGTGTATCACTACGATCGAGATTCATTTTAGGTGCAAGACCATTGAAGGTATTATTCAAATAAACAGAGTAACCATTATTCTCCTTAAATGAATAACCGTATTGCGATAAACATAATCCAATCATGCTCAATGCAAACACCAAATCTCGATAGTAGAGGGAGCATGCGATGCTTGATCACATCAACCTTGGAAACACTTCCAATACATATCGTCATCTCACCTTTAGCTAGTCTCCATTTATTCCGCAGCTTTTATTTCGAGTTACTAACACTTAGCAACCGAACCGGTATCTAATACCCTGGTGCTGCTAGGAGTACTAGTAAAGTACACATTCATACAATGTATATCCAATATACTTCTGTCGACCTTGCCTGCCTTCTCATCTACCAAGTATCTAGGGTAGTACTGCTTCAGTGACCGTTCCTCTCATTACAGAAGCACTTAGTCTCGGGTTTGGGTTCAACCTTGGGTTTCTTCACTAGAGCAGCAACTGATTTGCCGTTTAATGAAGTATCCCTTTGCCCTTGCCCTTCTAGAAACTAGTGGTTTTTCTAACCATCAACAATTGATGCTCCTTCTTGATTTCTACTTTCGCGGTGTCAAACATCGCGAATGGCTCAAGGATCATCATAACTATCCCTGATATGTTATAGTTCATCACGAAGCTCCACTAGCTTGGTGGCAGTGACTATGGAGAACTATCACTATCTCATCTGGGAGATCATCTCCCACTCGATTCAAGCGATTGTGGCACTCAGACAATCTGAGCACATGCTCAACGATTGAGCTTTTCTCCCTTAGTTTGCAGGCTTAAGAAACTTGTCAGAGGTCTCATACCTCTTGACGTGGGCACTAGTCTGAAATCCCAATTTCAGTCTTCGGAACATCTCACATGTTCTGCGACGTTTCAAAAACGTCTTGGGTGCCACAATTCTAAACCGCACTGAACTATCACGTAGTTATCAAAACGTGTATGTCAGATGTTTCGCAACATCTACAGACGACGCTGAGGTTCAGCACACCGAGCGGTGCATTAAGGACATAAGCCTTCTGTGCAGCAATGAGGACAATCCTCAGTTTACGGACCCAGTCCGCATAATTGCTACTACCAACTTTCAACTAAATTTTCTCTAGGAACATATCTTAAACAGTAGAACTAAAGCGTATGACATAATTTGCAAAGACCTTTTGACTATGTTCATGATAATGAAGTTCATCTGATTATTGAACTCCCACTCAGATAGACATCCCTCTGGTCATCTAAGTGAAAACATGATCCGAGTTTAACTAGGCCGTGTCCGATCATCACGTGAGACGGACTAGTTAAGATCGGTGAACATCTCTATGTTGATCGTATCTTCTATACGACTCATGCTCGACCTTTCGGTCCTCCGTGTTCCGAGGCCATGTCTGTACATGCTAGGCTCGTCAAGTCAACCTAAGTGTATTGCGTGTGTTCCGAGGCCATGTCTGTACATGCTAGGCTCGTCAACACCCGTTGTATTCGAACGTAAGAATCTATCACACCCGATCATCACGTGGTGCTTCGAAACGACGAACCTTCGCAACGGTGCACAGTTAGGGTGAACACTTTCTTGAAATTATTATAAGGGATCATCCTACTTGCTACCGTCGTTCTAAGCAAATAAGATGCAAAAACATGATAAACATCACATGCAATCAAATAGTGACATGATATGGCCAATATCATTTTTGCTCCTTTGATCTCCATCTTCGGGGCACCATGATCATCTTTGTCACCGGCATGACACCATGATCTCCATCATCATGATCTCCATCATTGTGTCTTCATGAAGTCGTCACGCCAACGATTACTTCTACTTCTATGGCTAACGCGCTTAGCAATAAAGTAAAGTAATTTACATGGCGTTATTCAATGACACGCAGGTCATACAAAAAATAAAGACAACTCCTATGGCTCCTGCCGGTTGTCATACTCATCGACATGCAAGTCGTGATTCCTATTACAAGAATATGATCAATCTCATACATCATATATATCATTCATCACATCTTCTGGCCATATCACATCACATAGCACTTGCTGCAAAAACAAGTTAGACGTCCTCTAATTGTTGTTGCAAGTTTTTACGTGGTTTGTAGGTTTCTAGCAAGAACGTTTTCTTACCTACGTATGACCACAACGTGATTTGCCAATTTCCATTTACCCTTCATAAGGACCCTTTTCATCGAATCCGTTCCGACTAAAGTGGGAGAGACAGACACCCGCTAGCCACCTTATGCAACTAGTGCATGTCAGTCGGTGGAACCTGTCTCACGTAAGCGTACGTGTAAGGTCGGTCCGGGCCGCTTCATCCCACAATGCCGCCGAAACAAGATAAGACTAGTAGCGGCAAGAAGAATTGACAACATCGACGCCCACAACTACTTTGTGTTCTACTCGTGCATAGAAACTACGCGTAGACCTAGCTCATGATGCCACTGTTGGGGAACGTAGCAGAAATTCAAAATTTTCTACGCATCACCAAGATCAATCTATGGAGTAATCTAGCAACGAGGGGAAGGGGAGTGAATCTACATACCCTTGTAGATCGCGATGCGGAAGCGTTGCAAGAACGCGGATGAGGGAGTCGTACTCGTAGCGATTCAGATCGCGGTTGATTCCGATCTAAGCACCGAAAGTACGGTGCCTCCGCGTTCAACACACGTGCAGCCCGGTGACGTCTCCCACGCCTTGATCCAGCAAGGAGAGAGGGAGAGGTTGGGAAGACTCCATCCAGCAGCAACACGACGGCATGGTGGTGGTGGATGAGCGTGGCAATCCCGCAGGGCTTCGCCAAGCACCGCGGGAGAGGAGGAGGAGGGAGAGGGGTAGGGCTGCACCAAAAGGAGATGTTCTCATGTCTGTATGGCAGCCCAAACCTCAAGTATATATAGGGGGGAAGGGGGCTGCGCCCCCTTTAGGGTTTCCACCCCCAAGAGGAGGCGGCCAGCCCTAGATCCCATCAAGGGGGGCGGCCAAGGGGAGGAGAGGGGGAGGCGCCCCACTAGATGGGCCCTAAGGCCCATCTGGACCTAGGGTTTGCCCCCTCCCACTCTTCCCATGCGCCTGGGCCTTGGTGGGGGGCGCACCAGCCCACCTGGGGCTGGTCCCCTCCCACACTTGGCCCACGCAGCCTTCTGGGGCTGGTGGCCCCACTTGGTGGACCCCCGGGACCCTCCCGGTGGTCCCGGTACATTACCGATTTCACCCGAAACTTTTCCGGTGACCAAAACAGGACTTCCCATATATAAATCTTTACCTCCGGACCATTCCGGAACTCCTCGTGACGTCCGGGATCTCATCCGGGACTCCGAACAACATTCGGTAACCACGTACATACTTTCCCTATAACCCTAGCGTCATCGAACCTTAAGCGTGTAGACCCTACGGGTTCGGGAACCATGCAGACATGACCGAGACGTTCTCCGGTCAATAACCAACAGCGGGATCTGGATACCCATGTTGGCTCCCACATGTTCCACGATGATCTCATCGGATGAACCACGATGTCGGGGATTCAATCAATCCCGTATTCAATTCCCTTTGTCTAACGGTATGTTACTTGCCCGAGATTCGATCGTCGGTATCCCTATACCTTGTTCAATCTCGTTACCGGCAAGTCTCTTTACTCGTTCCGTAACTCACATCATCCCGTGATCAACTCCTTGGTCACATTGTGCACATAATGATGATGTCCTACCGAGTGGGCCCAGAGATACCTCTCCGTTTACACGGAGTGACAAATCCCAGTCTCGATTCGTGCCAACCCAACAGACACTTTCGGAGATACCCGTAGTGCACCTTTATAGCCACCCAGTTACGTTGTGACGTTTGGTACACCCAAAGCATTCCTACGGTATCCGGGAGTTGCACAATCTCATGGTCTAAGGAAATGATACTTGACATTAGAAAAGCTATGAGCAAACGAACTATACGATCTTGTGCTAGGCTTAGGATTGGGTCTTGTCCATCACATCATTCTCCTAATGATGTGATCCCGTTATCAACGACATCCAATGTCCATGGTCAGGAAACCGTAACCATCTATTGATCAACGAGCTAGTCAACTAGAGGCTTACTAGGGACATGGTGTTGTCTATGTATCCACACATGTATCTGAGTTTCCTATCAATACAATTCTAGCATGGATAATAAACGATTATCATGAACAAGGAAATATAATAATAACCTATTTATTATTGCCACTAGGGCATATTTCCAACACTATGATAGTGTATTTTGCATGTGAAAGTTCTCTTCCTTATACTAATTATTCGTGAATTGCTTGTATGACCAATATTGTGATTGTCAAGCCTCAAAAGATTGCACTCTCTAAACCCAATATGACGCTACCACTAGGCATGCTATGATTTCAACTTTGTGACATTCAATTTATTCAAGAATTTACTCATAGGATATAAGTGAAGAACAATAGTAAATGACAAGCTACTCCAAAAAGATATAAGTGAAGATGAAGTGAGTAGTAAAGTAGATAGGTAGCTATTTGAGGACTCTCTCCTATTTAAACACTTTCACATCTAAGTAATTTATTAAAACAACAAGCAAAACAAAACAAAATGGCATTTCAAGGATAGAACACATCATGTGAAGAAGCAAGAACTTAGGCTCGACCGATACTAACCGATAATTGTTGAGGAAGAAAGGTGGGATGCCTACCTGGTAGTCCTGGCCATGGGCAGCCCAGCCCGGCCCGAAAAAGCCTGACCGGATGCTGCTCCCGGGCCGGGCTCGGGCCTAGATTTGGAGCCCGATGGCCTGGCCGGGCCGGGCCCGGGCCCGTCGTTTTTGCAGTTTTCTGAAGGGGCCCGACCCGAGGCCCGGCGGGCATTTACGTGTTCGGGCCGGGATTGGGCCCAAAAACTAGGCCCGATGGCTGGGCCTGGCTGGGCTCGGGCCCAGGTTTTTTGGCTCGCGCTTGGCTAGGCCCGGCCCGAAGCCTGGCCCGACCCGAGGTTTGGCCAGGTATACTACCGGGGCATCCCCAAGCTTAGATGCTTGAGACTTCTTGAAATTTTAACTTGGGATGCCTTGGGCATCCCCAAGTTCGAGCATTCATGTCTCCTTAATTCCTCCAATATCACGGTTTATCTAATACTAAAAACTTCATCCACACAAAACTCAACAAGAACTCGTGAGATAAGTTAGTATAAACCAATGCAAAAAACTTTATCATTCTATACTGTAGAAACTACTAAAATTATTATGAAACATTGCATACTAAATGCCTCTGCATATTTAATACTCCTATCCTCAACTAGAATCATTAAACAAGCAAAGATATGCAAACATAACAGCAATCTTCCAAAACAGTACAGTCTGTAAAGAATGGAAGAGTATCCATACTTATTCAACTTTAAAAATCATGAATATTTAACACACTATAGAAAATTTATCAGATCTTATTTCGCAAAAAGTTTCAACATTTTATCACATTCTGACTTTTCTAGGGAATTTTTGCAACAGCGACAAACTTTCTGTTTTGAAACAGCAACATGTATACTTGCAAAATAAGCATGGTGAGGGCTATCCTTGACATTTTTATTGAAATAAAAGATGAAAAATATTATTATAAATAAAAGCATGCAAATCCTAACAAAATAAATTGACACTCCAAGTAAAACACATATCATGTGACGAATGAAAACATAGCTCTAAGTGAAGTTACCCATAATGTTGGAGACGAAAGAGGGGATGCCTTCCGGGGCATCCCCAAGCTTAGTTGCTTGTATCTTCCTTGAATATTAACTTGGTGTTCCTTGGGAATCCCCAAGCTTAAGGTCTTGTCACTCCTTATTCTCCTCATATCGATATCTCACCCAATACATGAAAACTTCAATCACACAAAACTTAACGGAACTTCGTGAGATGGGTTAGTATGATAAAGAGCAAACCATTCACTTTGGTACTATCAACGACAAGATTCATAATTGTTTCCACACAAAGCCTACTGTAAAATATCGTTTTTACAATTTATATTGAGCAGTATAAGCCATAGAAACTAGGAAACAAGCAAAGTATGCATTGAAAACAGAATCTGTCAAAAACAGAACAGTCTGTAATGATCTGAATTGTTCTCATACTTCCGCAACTCTAAAAATTCTGAAAAATTAGGAAAACGTGGATAATTTGTAGGTATATCACCTGTGAAACAATTCAGATCATAAGCACGTTCCAGTGAATTTTCAAAAATCCCGGACTGAGTGAAAAAGTTTCTGTTTTTGGACAGAATCAAGTCAACCATCAACCACACTATCCCAAAGGCTTTACTTGGCACTTTATTGAAACAAAAGCAATAAAAATGATTACTACAGTATCCTAATCATGTGAACACACAAAAACAGTAGGTAAAAGTGTTGGGTTGTCTCCCAACAAGCGCTTTTCTTTAATGCCTTTCAAGCTAGGCATGATGATTTCAATGATGCTCGCATAAAAGATAAGAATTGAAACATGTAGAGAGCATCATGAAGCATATGACTAGCACATTTAGGTCTAACCCACTTCCAATGCATAGGGGTTTTGTGAGCAAACAAATTATGGGAACAAGAATCAACTAGCATAGGAAGGCAAAACAAGTGCAACTTCAAAACAATCAACACATAGAGAGGAAACTTGACATTATTGAGAACTGTAAGAGCATAAGTTCCTCTCTCACAATAATTTTCAGAGGCATCATGAATGAAATCAACAATATAACTATCACAAACGACACTTTTTTCATGATGCACAAGCATAGAAGATTTATCACTCTTTATGGCATACATGTCATCATAATAATCATCATAGATAGCAACTTCATTGTCATAATCAATTGAAACCTCTTCCAAAATAGTGGATGTATCACTAAATAAAGTCATGACCTCTCCAAATCCACTTTCACCAATATTGTAATAAGATTCAACACCCTCCAAAATAGTGGGATCACTACTACCTAGAGTTATCACTCTTCCAAACCCACTTTCATCAATGTAATCATAAAAAAAGGAGGCATGCTATCGTCATAATAAATTTTCTTATCAAAAGTAGAAGAAATCAAAGGATCATATTCATTAAGCAAAGCATACCCAAGCTTAGGAAAAACATTATTTCCAGCAAATAAATCTTCAAACATTTCATACTCATCAAACATAGCATCCCCAAGATTGTGGTTTTGCATATCATAAGCATAATCACTCTCATTATTAATAGTATGAATAGCACCAATGGTATAACAATTGCAATCATCATAATTTCCCAAGTTGGTGCCAAAAATATTTCCAAGATTATAAGAAGTATCATTATCTTCCCAATCATAATCATCATAACAAGCAATAGGCATAACAAAATCATCATCAAGTGCATCATCTTCCACAATTATTTTTGATTCATTTTCATGAGGCTCAACAATAATAGGAGCAACATTATTTGGGATAGATACCTTTTTACCTCTCTTCTTCCTTCTTTTCTTCTTCTTCACCACATCATGTGTGGGTTCAATTAAATTTTTCGAGCTCCTTGTTGAAGAGATTGATTGGATAGAAAGTTCCTCCTCGTTACCGGATTCATCATAATAAACACTAGGAGGGTTTTGGGAAACATTTTCCTTTTCATTAGTACTCTCTTCATATTCCATTTGTTTCTTGTCTTTAGATAGTTGGCAATATAAGGATTCTCAATGCAATTTACCACACAAAACATATAAATTTCCTTTAGATCAAAATCAAGAAATCTATTGAAATTAAATTTTGGAATACCCTTAGTTATATGTTTCATTTCTTCATACCCAAAAAGAAGACTAAGCTCTTTATGATTCTCAAGGGTAATCAAGTTATCACAAATTTTGGACACTATTTGATCATGAAAGAATCTGCATTGAAGATTTAAATGACCATGTTCATTGCAAAGTTCACAAGGATGGCAAAAAAATTAAATCTTTCAGCAGAATCATCTAGCCTCTCTGGCAAAATTTTTGTTTCTAAATATTTAGTCTTCTTACAAAATCTATCTTCCCTTTTTGGTGTGCAAAGGCACTCCCAATTCACTCCACAAAAAGTGACATGCTTATAAGAAAAAAAATCATGACTTGTGCAATCATCATTAGCATTTTGGATATTCAAAGAATTCCTACTAACAACATTGCAATCATGCTCATCATTCATTCCAATCATTTTATTAAATTCTTCTTCTATCAATTGAGCACAATTTTCCGATCCATAATTTTCAAGAAAGATATTGTAAAGATGATCAATAATATGATGCAACCTTAATTCCATTTTTTGTAGTTTTCTTCTATAAACCAAACTAGTGATAAAACAAGAAACTAAAAGATTCGATTGCAAGATCTAAATATATTCCTTAAAGCACTCACCTCCCCGGCAACGGCGCCAGAAAAGAGCTTGATGTCTACTACGCAACTTTATTCTTGTAGACATGTGTTGGGCCTCCAAGCGCAGAGTTTTGTCGGACAGTAGCAATTTTCCCTCAAGTGGATGACCTAAGGTTTATCAATCCGTGAGAGGTGTAGGACGAAGATGGTCTCTCTCAAACGACCCTGCAACCAAATACAAGAAATCTCTTGTGTCCCCAACACATCTAATACAATGGAAAATTGTATAGGTGCACTGGTTCGGCGAAGAGATGGTGATACAAGTGTAGTAATGATAGTAGATATTGGTTTTTGTAATAGGAAAAATAAAAACCAGCAAGGTAGCAAGTAACAAAAGTGAGCACAAACGGTATTGCAATGCTTGAAAACAAGGCCTAGGGTGCGTACTTTCGCTAGTGCAATCTCCCAACAATGCTAACATAGTTGGATCATATGATTATCCCTCAAAGTACAGTAAAGAATCACTCCCGAGTTCCTATTAGTGGAGAAAAAAAGGATAGAAACTGTTTGTAGGGTACGAAACCATCTCAAAGCTATTCTTTCTGATCAATCTATCCTAGAGTTCATACTAGAATAACACAAGTTATTCTTCCCGATCGATCTAATCAAGAGTTCGTACTAGAATAACACCAAAGCAATTCATATTCATAATACTCAATCCACACAAAGAACTACAAGAGACCCCAAAGTTTCTATTGGAGAAAAGATAATAAGAACGTGCATCAACCCCTATGCATAGATTACCCCAATATCACCGCGGGAATCCGCAAGTTGAATGCCAAGACACATATCAAGTGAATCAATATGATACCCCTCAATTGTAAGACATATATCAAGTGTTCTCAGATCTGAACATTCAATCCGACAAGACAAAACTTCAAAGGGTAAAGATTCATTTCATCACAACAAGAGTAGAGCGGGGAGAAACATCATAATCCATCTATGTTAACAAAGCCCATGATCTACCAAGATCGAGACATATCAAGATCACGAGAGAGAGATTAAACACATAGCTACTGGTACAAACCCTCAGCCCCGAGGGTGACTACTCCCTCCTCATCGTGGTGGCCGCCAAGATGATGAAGATGGCCACCGGTGATGATCTCCCCCTCCGGCAGGGTGCCGGAACGGGATCCCGATTGGTTTTTGGTGGCTACAGAGGCTTGCGGCAGAGGAACTCCTGATCTAGGTCTTCCCGAAGGGTTTCGGAATATTTGGGAATTTATAGTGCAAAGAATGGGTGCGGGAGGCCACCGAGGTGGGCACAACCCACCTGGGTGCGCCAGGGGGCCCTGGCGCGCCCTAGTGGGTTGTGCCCCCCTCGGGGCACCCCCAGGTGCAGCTCTGGCCCAATGGATGTCTTCTGGCCCAAAAAATCTTCAAAAAGTTTCGCGTTCTTTGGACTCCGTTTGATATTGATTTCCTGCGATGTAAAAAACAAGAAAAAACAACAACTAGCACTGGGCACTGGGTCAATAGGTTAGTCCCAAAAAATGATATAAAGTTGCTATAAAATGATTGTAAAACACCCAAGAATGATAAAATAACAGCATGAACACTTCATAAATTATACTCCCTCCGTTCGGAATTTCTTGTCGCAGAAATGGATGTATCTAGACGTATTTTAGTTCTAGATACATCCATTTCTGAGGCAAGTAATTCCAAACGGAGGGAGTAGATATGTTGGAGATGTATCAATGGTAACTTTTCCGGAGCCTTGAGAAATGGACCGTATTTGTATTGCTTCCTGCCTCTGCTTGTACTACTAGCCGCCGGAGCGGCGGCGGCTCTCTTCCGCCGTTGCTGACGCGGCGGAGTCAGCTGACACGCCGGAGGAGGCGGAGGAGGAGCCGGAGTGCACTCACGCGCCAGAGGAGGCGAAGTGTTATGCGTCGGAGGAGGGGAAGGAGGAGGCGGAGTGCCCTCACACGCCGGAGGAGGCGAAGGAGGAGGCGGAGTGCCCTGATCACTCGCCGGAGGAGGAGGAGGAGGCGGAGTGCCCTGACTCACCGGAGGAGGCATCCAGTTTGGAAGCTTGATATACTCCTTCCTCCATAGACAGGTACTCCTCAAAGCATAAAACAAATGATTCTCCCCTTCACCTATAGGGTCGTCAAGCTCCAGCTCCTAAAATCCCTCCGTTATTTCATCCACCGTCACAACAGCATGGCCATGTGGAATCGGACGGCAATGAAAAGTTTCATCGGCTTGAGGAGGTGCAGCAGAGGCGACAGTCGCCTTCAAAGTGAGGTTCTGGCATTTCATCATTAGCTCGCAATGTTGAGCCTCCGTGATAGTATCCACGGGGTAGCGAGGATCCGTGAAAATAGGTTGAACGAGCTCCGCGGAAGCCACACTGCTTCTCCGCTAAGATGGTGGGGTAGCTTCATGCTTCTGAGATGGTTGGCTGGGAGCTGCAAGTTCCGCTAGCTTTGCTATTCTTGCATTGAGCTTCTGCATTGAGCTCACCTCTGCTTTCCTCTTTCTATCTCGGCTTTTGTAACCATCGTTGCCGGGAAAGCCAACCACCCACAGAACGGAGCTTGGTGTTCCTCGTGTTCGTCCAGGGTGCTCAGGATTCCCGAGGGCCTCAGTCAGCTCGTCCTTCTGTCTGTCGGGAATGGACGTCCCTTCCTGCGCTGCGCTGATATATTGCTGAAGCTTCTTGGTGGGTATTGCAAGCTGCTCGTCCCTCCAACAACACTCCCATGTTTCTTGGTCCAAAGTTCCCCCAACCCCGAAGAACCATGTCCTTGAACGGTCTGGCCAATTCAATATTACTGGTTGGACCCCTTTAGCAAGAAGGTCTTGCTCAGCTTTGTCCCACAACGACCAGGCTTTGGAGTAGCCACCTGACCCCGTGTGATGGTGATACTACTTCTTTGCAACATTTTTCTTGTTTGTCTCTGACCTTTTCTTAACCTTATCCGATTTCTTGTAGGCCACAAATGCGGACCAGTGATCTCTTATGTTCTCATATAGTCCAGTGAATTCTGGAGTCTTCCCTTTGTCGACAAACTTTGTGTTCAACTCTTTCTTCCAGTTCCTCAATAGATCTGCCATCTTCTTAAGAGCAAACGCCTTGACCTTTGGCTCTATAACTAGCTTATTCGGATCCTCCTATGGTGGTAGGACGAAATTCGCCATCAGCGAGGTCCAAAGATCATCTTCCTGTCTATCTTGGACATAAGAAACTTCAGGGTCGTCCTTACTCTTATTCCATTGTTGCACGCTGATCGGGACGCTATCCCTAACAATAGCTCTGCATTGACTAACAAATTTGTCCCTGGCCCGCTTGGGTTGGCCATCGTCCGCGATTTCTGTGATTGTGAACCTTTCATCCTGGCGCAACCTTTTCTTCGGGCCTCGTCTCTTTACGGAAGTTTGGCTCGATCCGGAGGGCTATAAAAGAAGAAAGAAGCATTAATATATGTACATACCAAAAAAAATTAATGCATCAAGTCAGCACAGGCTTAATTAATATATATACCTCGCCGGACTTTGCAACAGCTCCCTCCTCCGTTCGGTCACCGGAGCCGTCATCATGGTCTTCTTCCTCCGCCATTCGGTCACCGGAGCCGTCATGATCTCCTTCCTCCTCCATTGTTGGATTACCGGAGCCATCATCCTCTCTTTCCTTACCATTGGTGTCATTGAGAAATGACATGGGATCACCTCCGTCGCGGATTATATCCCCCAACAACTCTTCTTGTTCTAAGTCTCTGTCCATAGTTTCTGCAAATATTACAACATGGCAATATACAAACATGAGAGATGGATATATTAGTGGTAAACATAGACCTAGCTATCACAACAAGGAATCATATGCATATATGAGCAATGGATTAGTTTCAGGAGAGGACACTTTGCAAAAAATAATCGCTATTCAGGAGATCGAGGGTTGGGTGGCCTCGAGAGTTGGTCAGGCGAGCGGACCGGGAGTAAATTTTGAAGGTATGAGTCTTTTCACTCATTTTGAATATATGAACATTTTAACTTAGTAACTTGGTGAATTTTGAATATATGTTGAATTCCCGAGAGAGTTAGGGGTGTTCTAACGCGGCACTACACGATATATAGGTGAAGGGGGATAACATCCGGGAATGTTCGAACAAATGAACCGGAGGGGGACACATCTCATGGGTAACATCCGGGAATGTTTGGACAGATGAACCGGAGGGGGACTCCTCCCCCCTCATGTCTGATGAGTTGTTACTCCCTCTCTCCGATGAAACATTCATCGAACAAACTTAATATGAGTTTTAACTGAAATCATTCATCGAACAAACTTAATATGAGTTTTAACAGAAAGCATTCATCGAACAAACTAAATATGAGTTTTAGCAAGATCGTCATGAACAAAAAATTCACACTAATTTCTATGAACAAAAAAAGTATCCACATGACAACATCTCATCTCATCTCCACAAAACATCTAATCTCATCTCATCTCCACATGAACATTATCTATCTATCTATTCATCTAAAAACACATTTTTATTAGCAAGCTAATCTCACACCTTAGGACAGCATCCAATACTTCTCTCCACAAAAACATTTTTGACATATTTAGCATATTCCAAATTTTCCTAGCTCTTTTACAACCACAAAAATTACTCCAACTTCATGACAGTACCCACACTCCATTACACGAAAAACCTTCTTATCCATAGTTCAAAATTTTCAAATTTCATTCAAATTAAATTTGAACCATATTCAAATTCCTTGCTGAAAACCTATTCTAAACCACTCCAAAAATTCTGAAATTTTGCCATCACCTTTGTCTTGCATCAGTACCTCACCACAAAAAAATTCAGAAATTCCAAAAATGCCCAAAGCCATCTAGCATTTCATCAAATACCTTCTATGCACTGTTCATCACTGTAAAAAAAATTAGAAAGTTAAGAACTCCTTCTCCTCTCCTCTCCTCTCCTTCACGGCGTTGCTGCTGCTCCACTCCTTCTCCTGTCCTTCATGACGTTGTTGCTGCTCCTCAATGCGTCGGGGCCGGCGGCGACCATGGAGCAGTGGCAGAGCAAGGGCCCCGGGGGCACGCAGAGACGGGGAGCAGGGAACCATGGGGAAGGGGGGCTCACTGGGGGGAGGGGGCGGTGATGACTGGAGGCGGCAACGAGGTCGGCGGGCTCGGGGCAGCACGCGATGACGGGGACGAGGACGGCAGGCTCAGGGCGGCACACGGCGATGGGGACGAGGACGGCGGGCTCGGGGAGGCGACGGGGACGGGGACGAGAACGGCGGGCTCGGGGATGCCGGCGACGAGGACGGCGGGCTCGGGGAGGCGACGACGCGGTCCGGCAGCCTGCGGCGTCGATGAGCTCGGCGTTGTCGGAGCAACTGGTAGATGAAAACTGAAATTTTCTATGTGTTTTCTTATATACACGAAGCATTGGTCCCGGCTTGTGGCATGAACCGGGACCAATGCCCCCCTTTAGTCCCGGTTTGTGCCACCAACCGGACCAAAGGTCACCACCCGAGACTAAAGGGTGGCATTGGTTCCGGTTGGTGCCATGAACCGGGACCAAAGGGGGGCATTAGTCCCGGTTCGTGCCACCAACCGGGACCAATTGCCTTGCACAGCGGCGTGGTGGGAGTTTAGTCCCACCTCGCTAGTTGAGAGAGAGCCGCACCTATTTATAAGGCACGGTGTGCCTGAGCTTTCGAGCTCCTCTCTAAAGCGGGCTTACGGGCCTAAACACTCTGTATCTACGTGTGGGCCTATTGGGCCTTCTACGGATCTGAATCCTGGCCCAACTAGCTGGTTGGGTTTCTAGTCGCATTCAGGCCGTGGTGGCCCAGTAGGCGGCATTTTTCTATAAAAAATCCTTTTTTTGTTTTATTTTTTGCTTTTTTTTTCTTTTTTTTCTACTTACATGCAAATACTTACAGTTTTTCACTCATCCTTTTTGCTTTTAGGTCACAACAATTATAAACTTTCTGTTAGTGCCATTAGTTTTCAAATTTGAATTCTTTGAAATTTGTGTGAATCAGTAGTTTGTGAATAACTTTACTATAAAAATATATTTTTGAGTGATTATTTTTCCTGCTATTTAATATTACCGTGTTTTATCATTATATTCAATTTGGTAATTTCGAGGATGTTTTAAATGTCTGTTTTAATCAGAAATTCTTTATGAAAATTCTTTTTGCTATTAATGTTTTGAACAAAAAGTACTTTGATAATTTTAGTTGCATAAAGTTTATATAATTTTAGTTTCAAAAATACTAGAGGTTTATAAAATCTTTTTAGTAGATTCCTTTTGCTATTAGAGTTTTATATAAGATTTTTAGTTGATTCTTTTTGCTATTGAAGAATATTATAGTTTTGTTTTAGTTGATCATAACAGAATATTTTAATTGATTTTTTAGTTCATTCCTTTTTCCATTAGACTTTCATAGAAGTTTTCTAGTTTATTCTTTTTGCTATTACTTCATTCTTTGAGCTAAATGACCCTGAAATCGAAAAGGACTTCAAATGAACTCTGTAAAGGTTGAAAGTTGGCATGGTATCATAATTTCACCCACATAGCAGGTTCTAAAACGTTGAGAGGGTTACGGCAAAAACTGGATGTACTTCGTGTACAAAATGGACAATCCCTTTCGAAATATCAGGGTTTCGGACAAAAACTCATCTGTTACAAAGGGATTTCATTTTTAACTTATTTGAACTCCAGACTTTTTGTGTGTTCAAAATGCACCATTCAAAGCCACATCATCAATTTTCAACCCTTTTTGACTTCATTTCGTATTTTTCATGCATTTACTGATTTTTTTAAGCTAAATGACCCTGAAATTGAAAAGCCCTATAAATGAACTCTGAAAAGGTTGAAAGTTGGCATGGTATCATCGTTTCACCCACATAGCATGTTCTAAAAAGTTGAGAGGGTTAAGGCAAAAACTGGATGCACTTCGTGTACAAAATGGACAATCTCTTTCGAAGTATTAGGGTTTCATACGAAAACTCGTCTGTTACAAAAGGCATTTCATTTCTTCACATGCAACTGCAATGATATTCTATATCAAAGGCATCATCATAATAGTTGTGGAGAGAAAGTCTTCACTTTTTCTTCGCTTGTGTCCTTTGCTTATTGCGCCGTAACCATGGATAATCTTTATCGCACTATATAATAACAAACAATAATAAAAGTAAGAAAATTATACAAGTATCTATCTAAATCATACAAGTAAGATTTTTTTTCTTTTACAAAGAAGATAAGAACAAGAGGCTCACCACGGTGGTGCCGGCGACGAGATCGGCGCAGGCGATCGACAGCGGTGAGGACAGGGACGAGACGTGAGAGACAGCCTAACCTAGACAAATCTTGAGGAACATAGAGCTTCGAGGTTGAGCTTGGAGAGGAGAAAGCTTAAGTAGTGTGGCTCGGGCATTCCATCGAACACCTCATGTGCATAGGAGGTGAGCTAGAGGAATACATACCACATGTGCATAGGAGGGAAAAAACAGAGCAGTGAGAACAGAGCAGTGCGCGGGCAGGGGGTATATATAGGCCTCTCTTTAGTCCCGGTTTGTGGCCAAAACCGGGACAGAAGACATACCTTTGGTCCCGGTTCCAGCCACCAACCGGGACTAAATGTTGTGGGCCAGGAGCGAGGCCCATTGGTCCCGGTTCGTGTCTGGAACCGGGACCAAAGGGGTCAGACAAATCGGGACCAATGGCCCCCGAGGCCCGGCCAGCGCCCTGGCCTCACGAACCAGGACTGATGCCCCCTTTGGTCCCGGTTTGTGAGTGAACCGGGATTAATGCCCTTACCCATGCCTCAACCAAAGCCTTGTTTTCTACTAGTGGGAGGTGAGCTTGGGTGCCGGAGGAGAGAGAGGAGGGGAGTGGAGTGAAGTGCGCGTCGGGTGGGCCAGCATGGGTCGGGCCTGACGTGGCGGACGCACCTGGGCGAGCCAGAGCGCCCCCATATCTGCCACATATTTGGGCTGGATATGAGGGGTGCCTGCCATTCTGGGCATTTGAGGCCCGTCTGAGGCACCCGTCTGTGTCAAAATTTCGTGACCGAGCCATCCGCCCGTGCGTTTGAGGTGGGTTTGGGGTGTCCGGTTGTAGATGCTCTTATTCAGCATCCTTTTTTGGCTGCTGGCAGACCATCAGCCGTTGCTTCCTTGTCTACTTCAGCTGCTGTGTTTGTGCTAGATGACTGGTGGGCTCGTTTAATCATGGGGCCCAGTGAACCAGGCAGTTTTCTTGTGCATTCACGTGGAAAATTTGTTTGCCTCAGAAAAAAACGTGAAAAAATTTGTTGCAGCGGGATTGTACTGACAAAGGACGGTAGTGGAGGGTGAAAACGTAGAGACAACGACCCCCTCTCCCTTCACTTTTCTCCCTCGCGAGTCGCCGCCTGTCGTCATCGCTCACCCTCCCTGAAGGAATTGCCCATTTATTATTATTATTAGGTATAGATTAGGTAATGGATAATCCCTCCATTTTTATTTAGTCCGCAGATTAGCTTTGGTCAAAGTTAAGCTTTGTAAACTTTGACAAAGTTTATAAACAAAAAAGTTAACATATACAATAATTAATTAATACTATTAGATTCATTAATGAATGTACTTTCACCTTATATAGATTCTTTATGATAAATATTTATATTGTTTTCTATAAACTTAGTCAAACATTATGAAGTTTGACTTGAATCAAATCTAATATGTGGAGTAAATAAAAACGGAGGAAGTACCTACCTAGCCACACAAATTGCATCGACTCAATGATACGAATTACGCGCGAAAAATGATTTTTGAAATGTTAAGAAAATCTCAACAATTTTTTTATGTATTCATAGTCACATCCAAATGCTACCTGTAAAGTGTTAGGCAAAAACATTATACATTTTGGCCCATGCAAAAAACAAACAAACAAATCAAACACCAAATGTTATCCCAAAATGTCACCTTAAATTTTTTTCCCGACAAAACACTACTGCTTCGTTTTGCATGAAAATTGTCAAGCATGCCTGTGACACTAACACGAACATCCACAAAATAAATTCAGAATCTTTTGAATACATTTTACTACTGTTTTCGAGGTACTGTTCAACGAGAGCAAATGCTCCTGGGAGCCAATACGCCCTTCCCTAGAATGATTTATTTAACGGCCACGTTGTAAGGCAGTATGACAGCTAGCCATCGGACGCACGGGGCATGTTTTTCCTATAGCAGAGAGGAGCGGGTTGTGAAGGAAATATGCCCTAAAGATAATAATAAAATTATTATTTATTTTCTTAAGTCATGATAAATGTTTATTATTCATGCTAGAATTGTATTAACCGAAAACTTAGTACATCTCTACTTATCTAAAAGAAACGTAAGGTTTCGTTTCCCCTATTACGTCGTTCTTTCGTCCGACCCTCGTCCGTCGTCCGTCGTTCTTACAAAAAAGCCCCTGTATTTATTCGAATTCAACCCGCAGTCCTATATAAAGTGTGTTCCTGAGAGTATGTTTCATTTTTGCAAAATAGCCCCTGCAGTGGTTGGAATTCAGCCCGCAGTACTGCCTCTTATCCATTCTCAGACTCCACCGCCGGCCACTCACCGCCGCTTGGCGCCGGAGTCCACGCCGCAGAAGCCAAGTAATCGAGCGAGGGTCATAGGGGAACGGCGACGGGGCTCCTAGGAGGGTGGCGGCGCTCCTGGCGACGTGCAGCAAACGGAGGCGAGGAGGTGGTGGGGTTCTTGGTGGTCGCCGGCGTGGCGAGGGCCGAAGGGGTCGACGGCGCGGGCGTCGGGTGCGGTCAGAGCAGAGTAACTCGGGCAGCGGCGCGATGTGTGCGGTCAGAGGAGAGGAACGCGGGCTGCAGCGCGGCGCGGGAAGGCGGGGCTCGTGCTGGAGCTTGAGGGCGTGACCATCATGGCATGCGTCCAAATGACGGCAGAGTGCAGGCGTGGCTTGGCGTCGCGGCGCAGCCCGAGTTCTGCTGAGAGAGCCACGAGGTCGTCGCCGCCGGCCTCCGCGCCATGCTGGACCAGATGCTGCACCCCCCTGCATCGTCATCGTGGGACGCCTGCATTCTGCTGAGAGACGAGGTGAAGATTCAGAAAAATTGAACAAAGATTTGTCCGTCATAATAGATGGATGCTCTCGCGAAAGAGAAAACTCGGGGCTCACAGGGCAGCCGCACACTGCACGGGCCACCATCCAAGCTACCCCATCATCCTTGCGCTACCTTAAGCCGAGCGCACGCACATCTACGCACCAACCGGCGAGATCTGGGCCCGAAGCGCCGCAATAAGGCGCCGTCGGAGGGTGAGGTGGACATGACCACGCAGATCCGGAGCCCGGAGCCCCGGGGCAGATCCACGCGGCCCCGTCAAGTAGCCGCCGAGCTCGACCGTGAGCAGGCCACCACTGCCGCGCCTCAGCCATCGGCCCAGCCAGCCCCCGCGCGCAGGCTCGGCCAACAGGAGCCGCGCTGCAACCGCCCGACGAACGTGAACCGTGAGAGGGCGGTGCTTGGTTAGTTGTGGAGGAGGGAAGGGGAGGGGAACGAGGAGCCGTCGACTGAAGCAAGAAGGGCGCGTGGGTGGTGTGTGGCTAGAGCACGGATAGAGATGAGAGGAAGGAGAGCACCGCTGATGGGTGGGCTTGTCGGCGCACTGGATGTGGATGGATAAACAGAAAGAGCAAGAAGAGCAGCAGCGCTGCTGGAGGAATGGCGATGTCCACGGAGTAGTGGTCTCGGGGTTTTTTTTTCTTTTGTGTGGATTGCTTTCTTTATTGGCTGCACCGACCAGAAGCTGCTGGAGCTTGCCATGCGTGCTAGCATCGATTGCAATTCTTTTCTTTCTAAATATATGAGCACCGATTTACTTCTTTTGAGAAAAATGAGCACCGATTTACTCTCGAATAGTATACAACAATTCCACAGTTTGTATATCCTGCTGAAAACAATTACACCATTTCTTTCACCTGATGATAGTACTAAGCTGAAGGAGGCGCCATCAAAGGACATCCCTACGACTTTCTCAACTTTATACTACATGGTATGGACCCAACAATCCATTTTTCGTTGCAGACACCGAGCGTGTGTTTTTTTAAAGACAAAGAGTGTTTCAAATTCTTCTTGTTTTAAAAAATTCATGCTTTTCAATATTGCTCGAAATTCATGTTTTTCACGCTTTCCCAAAATATGTTCAATTTTAAAAAATCATTTATAGTTGATCACAAATTTAAAAAATTCTCTTTCACAAAAAACTTGTGTTCAAAAAAATATTCATTTTCAAAACATGTTTCAATTCTAATAAAATATGCTTTTTTAGTTATTTAAAAGTAAAGGAATATTTGTGTTTTCCGAAATATAAAATACAAAGCTGATTACTAGACTATTCTATGCAGCACTACTCCTCTATCAGATGTTAGGGTGACTTCTTTACGTCCACACTTCATATTTCGAAAAGCAATAATAGTATAAACTTATTACTGATGTTTATCAAAAATGTATATTAAAATTGACGTGTACTGCCACACGGAGCAAGTTTTACGATATTTTTTCGCCCGTTGCAACGCACGGGCATTTGTCCTAGTGTGTGAATACATAGGCAAAACACTGTGTCCCTAGTATGCCTCTACTAGACTAGCTCATTCATCAAAGATGGTTATGTTTCCTAGCCATAGACATGTGTTGGCATTTGATGAACGGGATCACATCATTAGTAGAATGATGTGATGGACAAGACCCATTCGTTAGCTTAGCTCTGTGATCGTTTCAGTTTTATTGCTACTGCTTTCTTCATGACTTATACATGTTCCTCAGACTATGAGATTGTGCAACTCCCGAATATCCAGAGGAAAACTTTGTGTGCAATCAAACATCACAACGTAAATGGGTGATTATAAAGATGCTCTACAGGTGTTTCCGAAGGTGTTTGTTGGGTTGACATGTATCGAGATTAGGATTTGTCACTCCGTGTTTCGGAGAGGTATCTCTGGGCCCTCTCGGTAATACTCATCACTATAAGTCTTGCAAGCAATGTGACTAATGAGTTAGTTGCGGGATGAAGTATTATGGAACGAGTAAAGAGACTTGCCGGTAACGATATTGAACTAGGTATTGAGATACCGACGATCGAATCTCGGGCAAGTAACATACCGATGACAAAGGGAACAACGTATGTTGTTATGCGGTTTGACCGATAAGGATCTTCGTAGAATATGTGGGAGCCAATACGAGCATCCAGGTTCCGCTATTGGTTATTGACCGGAGACGTGTCTCGGTCATTTCTACATAGTTCTCGAACCCGTAGGGTCCGCACGCTTAACGTTCGGTGACGATCGGTATTATGAGTTTATGTGTTTTGATGTACCGAAGGTAGTTCGGAGTCCCGAATGTGATCACAGACATGACGAGGAGTCTTGAAATGGTCGAGGCATAAAGATCGATATATTGGATGACTATGTTTGGACATCGGAAAGGTTTCGAGAGAGTTCGGGCATATACCGGAGTACCGGGGGGTTACCGGAACCCCCCGGGGAGTATATGGGCCCTAATGGGCTTTAGTGGAGAGAGAGGGTGGCAGCCAGGGCAGGCCGCACGCCCCCTCCCCCTCTGGTCCGAATTGGACTAGGAAGGGGGGAGGGGCGGCGCCCCCCTTTCCTTCCCCCCTCTCCCCCTTCCTTCTCTCCTAGTCCAACTAGGGAAGGGGGGGGGAATCCTACTCCCGGTGGGAGTAGGACTCCTCCAGGGCGCGCCATAGAGGGACGGCCCTCCCCCCTCCTCCACTCCTTTATATATGGGGGAGGGGGGCACCCCATAGACACACAAGTTGATCATTGATCTCTTTGCCGTGTGCAGTGCCCCCCTCCACCATATTCCACCTCGGTCATATCGTTGTAGAGCTCAGGCGAAGCCCTGCATCGGTAACTTCATCAACACCGTCATCACGCCGTCGTCCTGACAAAACTCTCCCGCGACACTCAACTGGATCAAGAGTTCGTGGGACGTCGCCGAGCTGAACGTGTGCAGATCGCGGAGGTGCCATACTTCCGGCGCTAGGACCGGTCGGATCGTGAAGACGTACGACTACGTCAACCGCGTTGTCATAACGCTTTCGCTTACGGTCTACGAGGGTACGTGGACAACACTCTCCCCTCTCGTTGCTATGCATCACCATGATCTTGCGTGTGCATAGGAATTTTTTTTGAAATTACTGCGTTCCCCAACAGGTTGAGCATCTCTTTCCGTTTTGCCATTTCGCGCATCAGGTGTGGCTAGTGGTGAAGCAGAGTTTAGACCTCCATATATGTCGCAAAGGTTTTGTTCATACTAAGCAGTGGTTATTTAATTTTATTCAGCATGCGACCTCTCTTGAGGCCACGACTTTGGTAGTAACAATTTGGCATATTTGGGAGGCCCGTAATGATGCAAGAAACAATGATGTTAGGATGCCTCCTCACAGAGTGGCTGAGAAAGCTTTGGCTTATATTAACTTCATTGTGCAGAATTGTTATACGATTGCAATTGCCTCTAAGCGTGATACCCCAGTGTCTTCAGTTAAATGGGTTCTGCCGCCAGCATATGTAGTGGCAGTTAATGTGGATGCTGCACTCTTCAAGTAGTCTCTATGGATTGGCATTGTCATGGTAATCATGAACCACATCAAAGATTGCTTGCTGGCTTGCCGCGAGCATGTTGACGAGGTTACAGCCCCAGAATTAGCTGAAGCACTGGCGCTACGAGCAGTGGCTCTCACCCGTCAGGAAGGATTTTCAAAGGCCATTTTCCGGTCAGACTGTTTGTCCGTTATCCAGAGAACCAATGCTTTGACTGTTGATCGCTCGCCGGTCGGGCTCATCACTACTGATATCAAGGAGATGGCGTTGTTCTTCTCGTTCGCTCGCTTTAAGCATATCCAACATGCGCCCAACGCGTGGCGCGCTAAAACCCACTTTGCAGCGCGCCCATCGCCTGGTTTGGCGTGGCGGGCAGCGCTGGCTCCAACAGCCGCGCTAAAATGCAGCGCGCGCGCGTAGCTCCAGCAAGCGCCCTAAAATGCAGCGCACGTGCTCTCGCACAAACACTACGGTGCATACATAATTCTCATAGCATAGATAATAGCATAGATAAAAAACGATACAAAGATATTTTAGTTCATAGCATAGATAGATAAAGAGAACTACGGTGCAACTACATAATATTAAACTACGGTGCAACTAGATAAACTACGGTGCAGCTAGAACTACTCCGAGTCGTCCACATCATCATCATCATCCTCGGTGGTGTTGTCTGAGGTATCGATCCATATGTCATCGCAACGTTCATCGTCTAACGTGAAGATCAACTTCCCACCTGCTTCAACGATATCGCACTGCGATAAGGCCAGAGCCTTCCGCCGACGCCGGTCCGCCCGCTCCGCGCAGCGCCTTGCCGTCCTCTCCGCCCAGTAGGCGCGCTCGTTCGCGATGGCCTCCGGGTGGCGCCGGCGCCACTCCGCCATGGCTCGCTCGTCCTCCTCGGCGATGAGGAGGCGGCGCTGCCGCCGACGATGCTCCGCACGGTCCTGGTCCATGATAAGACGAGGCGGAGGGGCGATGGCCTGCGCCTGTTCGTGCGTGTAGACTTCCCGGAAGTTCATCTGTGACGGAGGCCTCTAGGCGCCACGCCGCCGCGTCGTACGCGCGGGCGGCCTCGTGCACGGTCTCGAACGTGCCGAGGCCGAACCGGACATCGCCGGACCGGATCTCAGCGTAGTACCAGCCGTTGGGGCGCTCGCGGACACCGCGGTAGCCTGAAGTTCCTCGGCGGTGCGGCGGCATCATGGCGCGGTGGTGGTGGGGCGAAGCGGCGAGGAAACGGTGAGAAAGCAGCGGAAGCTGCGAGGAGGCGGGAAAAATGCGCGCGTGGCAGTGTGGAGGAACGCGTGGCGAGCGCCGCAATTTATTGGCGCGCCGCAAGCGGGGCGCCAAATCTACAGCGCGACCGACTGCTTTCTCCCGCGCGCGCGCAAACGTTTATCATGCGTGCTTGTTTCCCGCTGCCACTGGAGCGCGCGCGCTGAATGCTCTTTTGGCGCGGCTGCTGGAGATGCTCTTAGTCATGTAAATCGTTTGTCAAATATTGCGGCACATAGTCTAACTAGATCTTTTGAGTCCTTTAGTGACTCAATTTTTCATGTAACCCCGGATTGTATCCGGGAGGAACTCTCTATTGATTATTCTTGATCAATAAAGCGCGATATTCCTCAAATAAAAAAACACCAAGTACTATTCGATTCCGTAGGGAGCGGCTGCCGTCAGCATCGCCGGGCGTCGTCGAGGCACCAACATTGGTAGTAGGGCTTGGACATCGCGAGGAGCTCCTCCGGCGACATGCGCTCGAGTCTCGCTGCCTCCTCGCCGGGAAGGTCTTGACCATGGACTCATCATTGTCGTCCTTGGGCGGGCAGTGCAGGTGCAGGTGGCTCATGGCGCGCAGCTTCTTGTACAGGCGCATGGCGGCCACTCAGTCGTCGTAGGGGTGATGGTGGCCGCCGGTATGTATGTCATACCCCAAGCAGCTCCGCGTGAGATACTGGAGCGAGTTGCTCATGAGCCTGGCACTGGTCTTCATCAGCGGCGGGTACGTGGCCGTGTCCAGCTTCAGGTGCGCCGGGTAGTCCACGCCCAGCGCGTAGAGGTCGTGCTCCAGCCCGTGGCCGACGAGGAGCCGGGCGGCGCCACGGGAGGAGTAGGAGTAGGACTGCTCGCCGTTGAGGAGGATGTCCTGCACCCGCCTCGTCGCCTGCTTCACCGTGGGCACGTGCTACCTCTTGAGCACTGCGTTGGTTTTCCCTTGAAGAGGAAAGGGTGACGCAGCAAAGTAGCATAAGTATTTCCCTCAGTTTTTGAGAACCAAGGTATCAATCCAGTAGGAGACTACACACAAGTTGCCTCATACCTACACAAACAAATAAGAACCTTGCAACCAACGCGATAAAGGGGTTGTCAATCCCTTAATGGCCACTTGCAAAAGTGAGATCTGATTGAGACACTAAGATAAATATTTTTAGTATTTTTTATGATAAAGATTGAAAGTAAAGATTGCAAAGTAAAATAGATTGAAAACTTATATGATGGAAAATAGACCCGGGGGCCATAGGTTTTACTAGTGGCTTCTCTCAAGATAGCATAAGTATTACGGTGGGTGAACAAATTACTGTCGAGCAATTGATAGGAAAGTGCATAATTATGAGAATATCTAGGCATGATCATGTATATAGGCATCACGTTCGTGACAAGTAGACCAAAACGATTCTGCATCTACTACTATTACTCCACACATCGACCTCTATCCAACATGCATATAGAGTATTAAGTTCATAAGAACAGAGTAACGCATTAGGCAAGATGACATGATGTAGAGGGATAAACTCAAGCAATATGATATAAACCCCATCTTTTTATCCTCGATGGCAACAATACAATACGTGCCTTGCTACCCCTGCTGTCATTGGGAAAGGACACCGCAAGATTGAACCCAAAGCTAAGCACTTCTCCCATTGCAAGAAAGATCAATCTAGTAGGCCAAACCAAACTGATAATTCGAAGAGACTTGCAAACATAACAAATCATACATAAAAGAATTCAGAGGAGATTCAAATATTGTTCATAGATAATCTTGATCATAAACTCACAATTCATCGGATCTCGACAAACACACCGCAAAAAGAATTACATCGAATAGATCTCCAAGAGAATCGAGGAGAATTTTGTATTGAGATCCAAAGAGAGAAAAGAAGCCATCGAGCTAATAACTATGGACCCAAAGGTCTGTGGTAAACTACTCACACATCATCGGAGAGGCCATGGTGTTGATGTAGAAGCCCTCCGTGATCGATTCCCCCTCCGACAGAGCGCCGGAAAAGGCCCCAAGATGGGATCTCACGGGTACAGAAGGTTGCAACGGTGGAAATAGGGTTTCGTGGTGCTCTCGGATGTTTTTGGGGTATATGAGTATATATATAGGCGAAAGAAGTCGGTGAGGGGAGCCACGAGGGGCCCACGACGGTGGGGGCGCGCCTGCCCCCCTGGGCGCGCCCTCCTGCCTCGTGGCCTCCTCGTTTCTTTCTCGACGTCCACTCCAAGTCCCCTGGATCATGTTTGTTCCAAAAATAACTCTCCCGAAGGTTTCATTCCGTTTGGATTCCGTTTGATATTCCTTTCCTGCGAAACATTGAAATAGGCAAAAAACAGCAATTTGCACGGGGCCTTTGGTTAGTAGGTTAGTCCCAAAAATAATATAAAAGTGTATAATAAAGCCCATTAAACATCCAAAATAGATAATATAATAGCATGGAACAATCAAAAATTATAGATACATTGGAGACGTATCAAGCATCCCAAGCTTAATTCATGCTCGTCCTCGAGTAGGTAAATGATAAAAACAGAATTTTTGATGTGGAATGCTATAATTCCGTTTGGTATAATAGCATGTTCTCTTTTTTTTGTTTGGGCCTTTCTCTTTTTTTAAGGCCTCTTTTCTTTCTTTTTTTTTAGTCCGGAGTCTCATCCCGACTTGTGGGGGAATCATAGTCTCCATCATCCTTACCTCACTGGGACAATGCTCTAATAATGGTGATCATCACACTTTTATTTACTTACAACTCAAGAATTACAACTCAGTACTTAGAACAAAATATGACTATATGTGAATGCCTCCGGCGGTGTACCGGGATATGCAATGAATCAAGAGTGACATGTATGAAATAATTATAAAGGTGGCTTTGCCACAAATACAATGTCAACTACATGATCATGCAAAGCAATATGACAATTGAAGCGTGTCATAATAAATGGAACGGTGGTAAGTTGCATGGCAATATATCTCGGAATGGCCATGGAAATGCCATAATAGGTAGGTATGGTGGATGTTTTGAGGAAGGTATATGGTGGGTGTATGATACCGGTGAAGGGTGCGCGGTTTTAGAGAGGCTAGCAATGGTGGAAGGATGAGAGTGCGTATAATCCATGGACTCAATATTAGTCATAAAGAACTCACATACTTATTGCAAAAATCTATTAGTTATCAAAATGAAGTATTACGCACATGCTCCTAGGGGGATAGATTGGTAGGAAAAGACCATCACTCATCCCCGACCGCCACTCATAAGGAAGACAATCAATAAATAAATCATGCTCCGACTTCATCACATAACGGTTCACAATACATGCATGCTACGGGAATCACAAACTTTAACACAAGTGTTTCTCAAATTCACAACTACTCAACTAGCATGACTCTAATATCACCATCTTTATATCGCAAAACAATCATAAAGAATCAAACTTCTCATAGTATTCAATGCACTTTATATGATAGTTTTTTTTATTATACCTACCTTGGATGCTCATCACGTTAGGACTAAAATTTTAACCAAAACAAATTACCATGCTGTTCTAAAAGACTCTCAAAATAATATAAGTATAGCATGAGAGATCAATAATTTCTATAAAATAAAACCACCACCGTGCTCTAAAAGATATAAGCGAAGCACTAGAGCAAATTTATCTAGCTCAAAAGATATAAGTGAAGCACATAGAGTATTCTAATAAATTCCGATTCATGTCTGTCTCTCCCAAAAGGTGTGTACAGCAAGGATGATTGTGGTAAACTAAAAAGCAAAGACTCATATCATACAAGATGCTTCAAGCAAAACACATATCATGTGGTGACTAAAAATATAGCATCAAGTGAAGTTACCAATGGACGAAGACGAAAGAGGGGATGCCTTCCGGGGCATCCCCAAGATTAGGCTTTTGGTTGTCCTTGAATTTTACCTTGGGGTGCCTTGGGAATCCCCAAGCTTAGGCTCTTGCCACTCCTTATTCCATAATCCATCAAATCTTTACCCAAAACTTGAAAACTTCACAACACAAAACTAAACAGAAAATCTCATGAGCTCCGTTAGCGAAATAGAACAAACCACCACTTCAAATTACTGTAATGAACTCATTCTTTATTTATATTGGTGTTAAACCTACTGTATTCCAACTTCTCTATGGTTCATACCCCCGATACTAGCCATAGATTCATCAAATAAGCAAACAACACACGAAAAACAGAATCTGTCAAAAACAGACCAGTCTGTAGTAATCTGTATCAAACGCAAACTTATGTCACTCAGAAAAATCTACCAAAATAGGAAGACCTAGATAATTTGTTTATTGATCTACTGCAATTGGAATCAGTATTTTATCATGTTCTGGTGATTTTTAACAATTGTTTTCGTGAGCAGAAAGTTTCTGACTTTTTCAGCAAGATCAAATAACTATCATCCAAGAAGATCCTTTAGATTTTACCTGGCACAAACACTAATTAAAACATAAAACCACATCTAACCAGAGGCTAGATCAATTATTTATTACTAAACAGAACCAAAAAGCAAGAAACAAAAATAAAATTGGGTTGCCTCCCAACAAGCGCTATCGTTTAACACCCCTAGCAGCCATAAAGGCAAGAATAGATCTACGTATTATCATCTTTGGTATGCAATTCTTAAATAGAACACTTATAACCCTTAGGAGTTTCCTTCTTTTTATTAATGATCAAACTCCTAGGCAAGAAATCGAGAAATTCATTTGTAGCAAAAGGTTCCTTAATGATAGCGAAAACGTTGGGGTGAACACTTATTGATTTGAGATCCGCATTTTCCTTACTAGAAGATTCACCCTTATTTTTAGGAACATACATTAATTTGGCAACTTTGGTAGTAGGAGGAGTTGGAGTATTTTTCACGGATGAAAAGGCAGACTCTAAGTTGGTAATAATATCCTCAAGTTTACCAATTCTTGTGGAATCTTGATCTATTCTTTCGTTAACTATAGGTTCCTTTTCTTTAAAAAAATTCAGAGTAACTCCTACCTTAGATCCATATTGGGTAATTTGGTTGTGGATCTTTTTATCCAAATTGCAATCAACTCTACAGTGGCAACTTTATTTTCAATAATTTCAAGCTTTTGCATCACATGTTCCAAAGTAAAAAAAGTTCCATTAACCAAAAGAGGTGGTGGGCCAAACAAATCTATCATAGCATTATAAGAATCAAAAGTATGGCTACCCAAGAAATTCCCATCGGTAATGGTATCAAGAATATATCTGTTCCAAGGAGTGATGCCTACATAAAAATTGCGAAGAAGAACGGAAGTAGATTGCTTCCTAGTAGATCTCTTCTGAGCATTGCAAATTCTATGCCAGGCATCTTTTAGATTTTCTCCCTCCCTTTATTTAAAATTAAGAACTTCATGATCGGGAGTACTAACAATGATAGAAGGATTAGCCATGACGACAAAGGATTTAACACACGGCGACACAAAAAGCAAGCGAAAAAGAGGCGAACGGAAAAAGAGGGTGAATAAAACGGCAAGGGTGAAGTGGGGGAGAGGAAAATGAGAGGCAAATGGCAAATAATGTAATGCGAGGGATAAGAGTTTGTGATGGGTACTTGGTATGTCTTGACTTGGCGTAGATCTCCCCGACAACGGCGCCAGAAATCCTTCTTGCTACCTCTTGAGCACTGCGTTGGTTTTCCCTTGAAGAGGAAAGGGTGATGCAGCAAAGTAGCGTAAGTATTTCCCTCAGTTTTTGAGCACCAAGGTATCAATCCAGTAGGAGACTACACGCAAGTCGCCTCGTACCTACAAAAACAAATAAGAACCTTGCAACCAACGCGATAAAGGGGTTGTCAATCCCTTCACGGCCACTTGCAAAAGTGAGATCTGATAGAGACAATAAGATAAATATTTTTGGTATTTTTTATGATAAAGATTGCAAAGTAAAATAGATTGGAAACTTATATGATGGAAAATAGACCCGGGGGCCATAGGTTTCACTAGTGGCTTCTCTCAAGATAGCATAAGTATTATGGTGGGTGAACAAATTACTGTCGAGCAATTGATAGGAAAGTGCATAATTATGAGAATATCTAGGCATGATCATGTATATAGGCATCACGTCCGTGACAAGTAGACTGAAACGATTCTGCATCTACTACTATTACTCCACACATCGACCGCTATCCAGCATGCATCTAGAGTATTAAGTTCATAAGAACAGAGTAACGCTTTAATCAAGATGACATGATGTAGAGGGATAAACTCAAGCAATATGATATAAACCCCATCTTTTTATCCTCGATGGCAACAATACAATACGTGCCTTGCTGCCCCTGCTGTCACTGGGAAAGGACACCGCAAGATTGAACCCAAAGCTAAGCACTTCTCCCATTGCAAGAAAGATCAATCTAGTAGGCCAAACCAAACTGATAATTCTAAGAGACTTGCAAAGATAACTAATCATAAATAAAAGAATTCAGAGGAGATTCAAATATTTTTCATAGATAATCTTGATCATAAACCCACAATTCATCGGATCTCGACAAACACACCGCAAAAATTACATCGAATAGATCTCCAAGAGAATCGAGGAGAACTTCGTATTGAGATCCAAAGAGAGAAAAGAAGCCATCTAGCTAATAACTATGGACCTGAAGGTCTGTGGTAAACTACTCACACATCATCGGAGAGGCTATGGTGTTGATGTAGAAACCCTCCGTGATCGATTCCGCATCTGGCGGAGCGCTGGAAAAGGCCCCAAGATGGGATCTCACGGGTACAGAAGGTTGCGGCGGTGGAAATAGGGTTTCGTGGCGCTCTCGGATATTTTCGGGGTATATGAGTATATATAGGCGAAAGAAGTCGGTCAGGGGAGCCACGAGGGTGGGGGGAGCGCCTGCCCTCCCTGGGCGTGCCCTCCTGCCTCGTGGCCTCCTCGTTTCTTTCTTGACGTCCACTCCAAGTCCCCTGGATCACGTTTGTTCCAAAAATAACTCTCCCGAAGGTTTCATTCCGTTTGGATTCCGTTTGATATTCCTTTTCTGCGAAACACTGGAATAGGCAAAAAACAGCAATTTGCACTGGGCCTTTGTTTAGTAGGTTAGCCCCAAAAATAATATAAAAGTGTATAATAAAGCCCATTAAACATCCAAAACAGATAATATAATAGCATGAAACAATAAAAAATTATACATACGTTGGAGACGTATCAGCGCGTCGCGGAGGTGCTCGGGCCGGATCCCCGTGGTCTCGTACCAGTAGTGCGTCCCCGGGATGAGGGGCTTCACGAAGCTCTCGTAGAGGATGGCCTCCTGCTTATCAACGACGCAGACACGCGCGCACACGTCGAGCGTGTCGTTGCTCCCGCCGCCCACCATCTTGCACCCCAGCGCCACCGCGCCGCGGCGGCCTCGCGCGCCCACCCTCGACATGCTTCGGGTGAAGCTCTGCACCGAGGAGGGATGGGTGGCGTCGGAGAGCTTGCAGGCGGGGCGGTGGGCGCGGAGGGCGGCAAAGGTGGGGAAGACGGTGAGGCAGAGCGGGCAGCCGTGGGCTTGGAAGGCGGTGGCGCAGGCTGGTTTGGATGGCAGGGAGGCGCCGAAGCCGAGGTTGTCGCGGAGGGCGTCGAGGGAGCGGCAGTGCTTGCCACAGACGCAGCAGCGTGGCTCGTGGTGGGAGTGGTGCGACGACTGCATGTGCTCCACCAGGTGCTCCATACGGTTGAAGGGGCTGTTTGGTTGGTGCCCTGAGCACCATGCCTGAGAAAATTATGTGCCTAAGTGTAGCCTGAGATTGTTGTGCTTTTAACCTCATTAGGTAGCTCCGGCCAAATGTTGTTTGGTTCGTGCCTGAGCCTTAGAAAATAAAGAATGGTACGATGCAATGATTGCTAGCTGCATGCAACATGGGTGAACCACTAAAGTACATTTATCAACCATTAAAATATACTCCCTTTGCCTCGAAATATTTATCTTAAAAATGGATAAAATAAATGTATCTATAACTAAAATAAGTCTAGATACATTCATTTTAGGATAAATATTTCCGGACGGAGTGACTATTTGCATGTGTGTGCCTGAAGCTCAGGCCTCTGATTTTGGTGGCCTGACTCCGGCTAATTGTGTGCCTGTGTGGTCAGGTCAGGCTAGCTATAAGAGTGCTCAGACTGCCAACCAAACAAGGTTCAGGCCAGTGTCCGGCTTCCCTCTTGCCAGGCAGATTTTTCTCAGAGTAGCAACCAAACAGCCCCGAAATAACGGTTGCACGCCGCGCACAGGGGCGAAGCTAGCAATCTGGTGTGGTTTGGCGAACGCCATACCTAAACTGCCGTGAAAATACGTATATATACGACTAGTACTCCCTCCGTTCTTATTTACTTCGCATATTAGAGTTGACTGAAGTTAAACTTCGTAAAGTTTGACCATGTTTATAAAAAAATATAAATATTTACCATAGCAAACCTATATGATGTGAAAGTACATTCAATAATAAATTTAATGGTATTGATATGTTATCGTATATGTTAATATTTTTTTTATAAACTTGGTCAAAGTTTACAAAGCTTGACTGTGACGAAAGCTAATACGCGGACTAAATAAAAACAGAGGGAGTATTAGCCCATCAGCACAATTTTCAGGATTTGGGCGTGTGCCTCGTGTTGGGCTTGGTTGATGCCTATTGAGTGGTGGGCCGTGACCATGGGCTGACTCGTTCACGTAGCACTAGCACCGAAGCACGACTGCTCGGCCTCGCCTGCTTGGCTGCCTAGGACTCGTTCGCGAGAGACGGAGAGGCGGCATCGCTTAGCTAGGGCACCGCCGCACGGGCGCACGGCAGTCGGCAGTCAGTAGGCTGTGGGCGCACAGGACGGGACCTGCGACCGGCGAGGCGGCAACCGGTGACAAGGACACCGAGAGGCCGCGATCGGCGAAGACTGCGACTCACCCAGTCCGCTAGGGTTTGCAGATGACGCCGCCCAAGAAAAGGATTAAGTATGTAATGAAAGATGTAATTTCATTGTCCTTCTTCCCCGTGATCGCATCAGATGAATTGTCATATTGCTTGCTCGAATCACATGAACGAAGATTATTCAATTGTTCACTAACTAATTAATAATGTTTCTTGTGGTTTCTACAGATTTAATGTGTATTTTTGCTGAAGCCAGTAGAAGAATGTCATTGCCACATTCTACTTAATGAAAGTAAAACTTCATTGGGTATGTATTCTTTCAAACTATCTTCACTTGCATAATGTGGTTTCTATCATTATATCCTACCAGTTATTAATTCATGATTTATCTGTGGTTTTTATGCTTTATAGGTCATCTTTATGCCAGTCTAGTTAATATAGATGATACATTGGCAATCAATCATCCATATAATCTTCATCAAATGAGGTATGTAGAGTGCCCACACTTAAATTTTGGATTTTGGTTGTATTTGTTGAACACCAAGTAATATTTATCTAATATTCTAGAGGGCTCTTCCATAGTTGAGTTGTACATGATTTTTTTTCATTCATAAACTTCGCCACACCTAGAAATTATTCCTGCCTCCGCCACTGGCCGCGCACCTGTGACGGCTGCATGCCCAAGAACTCGTCGTCAGCAAGAAGAAAACGTATATATTTTGCCGTACGTGTGATCGGACAATGTGGCACACGTAGTCATGTACGTACATGCAAGGGAAAAACATAACGTACAATGTAATCTCAACTTTAATTTTTTTATTTTTCTTCTTCTTTAATTTTTTGGCTGTGTGCATCTGTAATGTTTTTAGGGCATTTCGTTGTTGCAGAGACTGAATGTAATTGGTATATTCGCGATATTAATATATTCTCTTTGTCGAAAAAATGTAATCTCAACTTGCCATGTTGCCATGTCATAGAAACAAAATGTGCTGAAATTTGGTGGAATGATCTGACAAATTAAAGATTGCATGCACTGAAAAAAATGGCCAAGCATGGCAGGGGAGAAGATAGAGCAGTGGGCACCTGTGAGCATCTGAAGAGTTGTCCATGGTCGGCAGTGAGTGAGTCACCTAAGCAATTGCAGAGACGCAGCAAACCGTAGTCGTTGTGCTTGGCTGGTTGGTTGATGGCGAGTGATCAGCGCCGGCGTGCCGGCCCAAAGTTTGTGCCGGTCGGGCACTAGCCGCAGGATGCCACTACTCCTGGCCGTTCGATCTAGCAAAAAAAATTTGATTCGCCCCAGATCTTCTTCCTCCTCACGCATCTTACGTTCGTGCAGCTCCCTGCATCTAGCCGTCTCGCGCTGCTCCACTCCGGTGGACGTCCTCGTCGCCGGTCCCCACACTCGCCGGCCATCCTCATCGTCGGTCCCCACCCTCGCCGGCCGTCCTCGTTGCCGGTCCCTACCCTCGCGGTCGTCCTCATCGCTGCCTCGACCCATGCAACAGCTCCACCTGCGGTTGCAGCTCTCAGTGGCGACGGTTGTAGCTCTGGTTGTAGCTACGCCGCTGCCCCTCGCCGTTGATGCTCGCTGAACGGAATTGTGTTGACGACGCCCACCAGTCAATCAATGCCGTTGAATGGATATAGCAAAAAACTTCGCCGGTCGTAGCAAAACACGACTATGGTGGCAGCAAATCACCATCGTCGCTGTTGCGACGTCACATCTCCGCCTTGATGAATGTAGCAAAAGACTCCGCCGGTCGTAGCAAAACACGACTATGGTGGCAGCAAATCACCATCGTCGCCGTCGCGAGGTCACAGCTCCGCCTTGATGAATGTAGCAAAAAACTTCGCCGGTCGTAGCAAAACACGACTATGGTTGCAGCAAATCACAATCGTCGCCGTCACGAGGTCACAACTCCGCCTTGATGGATGTAGCAAAAAACTTCGCCTATAGTAGCAAAAACCGATTACGGTTGCAGCAAAATCACCGTCACCGCTGTTGCAAGGTTCAGCTCCGCCTTGATGGATGTAGCAAAAATCTTCGGCGCTAGTAGCAAAAACCAACTATCATTGAAACTTTAATATCTACTGTCGAAACATTTCTGTCAATAGTTGCAATTCTTTTCCACTTGCGCGGTGTCGGCCGTCGCTCGTCGCACCGCTTGGCTTGCAGCTCATAGCATCCGGTCCTGGCCCCCATCACGCGCGGGCATGGCGACAGGTGCGGGGCGCGAGGGTGCTGCCATGGCAACGAGGTTGCAGCAAAAAGGGCATGGGATCGGGTTTCTATGCTGGTTTGCAGCGACCACGAGGGAGCGCACAGCTGCACACGAGGCTGTTGGTGCTTGCCGGGGAAAGAGGATAGGAGGTAGTCGGTTGAGGTGGAAGAAAGAAGATAAGACAAAGAAAAAAACACAAGAGCGCGTGGGATAGACACACGATCGCTGTAGGTTGATCGAGCGCATGCGACGCGACCGGCCGAATCGTTCGGCCGGCGTGCCGTTCTGAAACGTTTCCCTTGGTTGATTGGGCTGTAAGACACGGACGGGCCGGGACGGCTATTTATATAGCTGCAAAACGGATGGCATTCGGGTTCCTGACAGCGTCTCCAACGGCTACGGGCCTAGATAGTGCACAGTATACTTCTACATGAGCAAGAGCGACAAAAAACATGATATCAACTTTCTTTTTTGCAGCATCAGACACCATATCATGATGCAAAGTCGGCAGCAGCATATTCATGGTTCAGGATACTAGCTAGCTAGCTATGTGCTCAAAGATAGAAGAAAGAACATAGACACCAGGATGCCCTCAACATACACCCAGCATTTGCTTTTTGCAGAAAGAAAAAGAGATGATGAGAATAGATACTCTGGTCAAAATATCCGGTTTGAAAAGGCAAGAAGAACATCCCACCCAATCCCGGCATATGGATGCCGCGGACGGAAAGATTGGATTGGGATTCCGGCCGGAGATCGACCGACATGCACACGCCGGCAGGTAGGTAGCCGCTGCGGCGTCGGGCAGACGACAATCATCGTCGTCTTATATTGGCTCCGTCTTTTGGCGGTGGCGGAGAGCCGCACACTAATGGGATCTGCGTGGATATCCTGGGAACATACCCTCTCCGGCTGAGCTTTGTGATGGGAGATGTCCTCATCTCATTCTCCTGGTCCTGGTTCTGGGCATCTGTTTTGCTGTCTCTGTGACTGAAAATTAATGTTGAATGGATTCCCAAAGGTGTCTGCAGAGCACAACAAACGGCATATTGGATGGATCTCACCAAAGCTAAGTTTAGCATATACCATGAAAAAAAGCAGTTTCTCAAAAAAAAAACATTGGCCTATGCATACCGGTGCAGGATGTGTTGGAAATATTAGCACTTTTTTGATTAGATTAATCCACGAGTAAACAGTAAGCATGGCATAAATGGTATGCATCTCATAGCTTTTCCTAAACATACTAGCACGTACAGAACATAGAAGCGAACCATCTATGAGCAGCATATATACGGCCAGCACAAGTATGAGTAAACGAGGGATGAACAGATCATACCCTCGGGTTGGCCAGGCCAATGCAGCGGCGGCAGCAGTAGCCTCGGCGTCGTCCGTGGCCTTTTTCTTGGCGGCGGCGTCGTCGGCCATGGTGTCGATGCAGGGGAAGTAGTGGAAGCAGAGGCGGACGGAGTTGGGGACGGATCGGGAGCAGTCGCGTCGAGACGCTCCCCAAAAACCTTATTGCCGTTTTCCCGGGCAGGTTCTCGAACGACAGGGTTCCGGAAGCACCTGCTCTCCCGACCAGCCGTGCACGCGGTCGTCGGGATGGGATCGCCGGAGGCAGCACAGAGTGAGGAACAGTAGATGACGGCTAGGTTACGCGAGAGGGAGTGAGTGAACCGAACTAGGTTACTCCACTCGCCAGAGCCTTCTTATATAGTCCGTCGGGGAGGAAGTCGTGGGCCTGGGCCGAAGCCCACGACCGAGTCGACGCACTCCCGGCAAGGGAGTCGTCGTTCCCAGCAAGGGTCGCACTCCCGGCAAGAGTCGACGAATCCCAGCAACGCAAGTCAGCCCACAGTCCAACGTCTCGGACAGTGGCCCACCTGTTAGCGACTCGTTAATTAATCCCTAATTAATTAATCCGTTCCTGAGCAGCAAAAATAAGCTTCGGCTCGGCTCATTTCTGCAACCAGCAACCCGCGGCGCGCGCGCGTCGTGATGGGCGGCGGAGGAGGAGCGCGCGTGTACCACTCCTCTTCCCAAGCTCCCAATGGCAAGTGGTAGAGCAGCCCTTATAAAGGGGTCTCAACTCTCCTCAACTAGCAAGGTGGGACTAAACTTCCCACCACCTGCGATCTCATACATGGGCCTCAAGATTAACCAAGGATTAGTGTCTTATATGGGCCTAAGAATATCCATAATCCATCGATCCCCCACCAGATCTCGAGGCACATAAGTTTGTCAACTGTTTCAAACAATGTTTGATATATCAGAAATTTCAGTGGAGACTGTTAAGTTGAACTTCCACCTAAAGCAACAGGATTAGACTTCTTCACAACTGAACAATGGACTATGCCTTGAATTGTCAGTTTGGCGTGCAGAAGTTTCGCGTATTGTCAGCTGATACGTGGCTGCCGAAGGCTAAACCCCACGGGTGGAGCTTATGAAGGAAATATGCCCTAGAGGCAATAATAAAGTTATTATTTATTTCCTTATTTCATGATAAATGTTTATTATTCATGCTAGAATTGTATTAACCGGAAACTTAGTACCTGTGTGAATACATAGACAAACAGAGTGTCACTAGTATGCCTCTACTTGACTAGCTCGTTGGATCAAAGATGGTTAAGTTTCCTAGCATAGACATGAGTTGTCATTTGATTAACGGGATCACATCATTAGAGAATGATGTGATTGACTTGACCCATTCCGTTAGCTTAGCACTTGATCGTTTAGTATGTTGCTATTTCTTTCTTCATGACTTATACATGTTCCTATGACTATGAGATTATGCAACTCCCGAATACCGGAGGAACACTTTGTGTGCTACCAAACGTCACAACGTAACTGGGTGATTATAAAGGTGCTCTACTGGTGTCTCTGATGGTACTTGTTGAGTTGGCATAGATCAAGATTAGGATTTGTCACTCTGATTGTCGGAGAGGTATCTCTGGGCCCTCTCGGTAACGCACATCACTATAAGCCTTGCAAGCAATGTGACTAATGAGTTAGTTGTGGGATGATGCATTACGGAACGAGTAAAGAGACTTGCCGGTAACGAGATTGAACTAGGTATTGAGATACCGACGATCGAATCTCGGGCAAGTAACATACCGATGACAAAGGGAACAACGTATGTTGTTATGCAGTTTGACCGATAAAGATCTTCGTAGAATATGTAGGAGCCAATATGAGCATCCAGGTTCAGCTATTGGTTATTGACCGGAGACGTGTCTCGGTCATGTCACTAGTAGGAAAAGGGGCTTTTACCCCGGTTCATAAGGGCCTTTAGTCCCGGTTCTGGAACCGGGACTAAAGGGTCGTTACTAATGCCCTAGCCGTTTAGTCCCGGTTCTTACACGAACCGGGACTAAAGGCCGTCCACGTGGCCGGTGCGGGGAGCCCAGGCAGGAGGGCCTTTGGTTCCGGTTGGTGCCACCAACCGGGACCAGTAGGCATCCACGCGTCAGCCCCTAGCAGGAGCTGAGATTTTTTTTTTGAAAGGGGGTGGTTTAGGGGTTTTGGGGGGTTAATTTAGGTGTTTCATATATTGTGTTAGCTAGCTAATTAATAGAGAGAAGTGTCCTCTCTTATCTCCGTGCTTGGTCGACGCTACGTACTATATACGTATGGAGAGGAGTAGACACGCTAGCTAGTAATCAAATGAAGGAAACAGAAGATCGTCATGAATATATGCAGACAGAGAGAAGTGATATCGACCACCTCTCCTTCTCCGAGATATTGGTCGAACAACAAGTTCTCGTATATCTATCCGACACTACCGGCTACATATATACAATAATTATCTCTTACAATACAATCTCCTAATTATATTATAGGAACACAGGGTCCACATAGTATTCTCCGTTTTCAGCGATCACGTGGTCAAGGAAGAATGCCGCCAATTCCTCTTGAATTTCTCGCATACGATCTTCTGCTAGGAGTTGATCCCGCTTCCGAAAAATCTAATTTGAAGAAGGGGGTCAATACATATATATATGAATAAATGAAACTCAACACAAATGATGGTAATAAAATAAAATTGTGAATATTATTGCTTACGCACTTCATATTGTTCTTCAGTGTAGCCCCGCTCACAGGTATGGTAGCGGATGGACTCGCAAACGTAGTATCCACAGTAATTATTCCCGGGTTGCTGCCACAACCACTTTACAAGAAATAGAGGTCAATCAAACTGATAAGCAAGCATGCTAAATGGTATTGATCAAACTAGCGCTTGAATCACTAGGAGATGCGCGGAACATGCTACTATAGTACTTACTTTCGGGTGTCTAAATTGCAGCTGGTTCGGCAGTCCTGGGGCTTTTGAGGTGAATTTTCTCCAAACCCTGCCAGACAAAGAAAACAATTACTTGATATCAGGAAATGAACAAAGTTGCTGATATGGTGGATAATGATCGATTTAACTTACTTCTGGAGCATTTGAGTCATGTTCGCATAGTCCTGGGGATCTTTTCGTCTCGAGTCTAAGACGGTTACTACTCCCGGCTCAAGCTTAATCTCTAGGAGAATATAGTGGAAGCTGCGCATGCATGCATAAGTCATCAATTACATTACCATAACCTGGACAAATAAGGGAAACCGAATATGCAGAAGACAATAACACTCACTTGAAGTTGTAAGGAAAGAGTATGATATCTTAGTTTTTGATTTAATACCAACGATTGTAGCAAGTTGGCCTCGGCTTCTTTGGGATGTTTTTCAACCGTATATGCATCTATGAGATTTGTGTTGATGAACCCAATATCACCGATTTGTCTTTTCTTCAATTCGGCGATCTTCAATCTGCATAATATAGTGAGGATAAGTATAAATACATGCAATGAAAGAGCTGACCTATATAGAGAGACTTAATGACAGAAGTAGTACTACTTATAGACAGTAGCAAGTGATCGTTGTTTTATCGAGGGACTTTAGATTGTAAAACTGGAAGAAATCCTCAAATGGAACATTCAGCAATTCAATTCCAACGAGGTCATGCTCCGGTTTAACTCTCAGCGTCAAAGTACTCATCCCATCAGACTCTCTGCAGGTTTTCATGTACCAATCATGTAGTCTTCGCATCATCGTGCTTAGAGATCTGACATCTTTGACGAGAGGCTTCCCGTAATGGTATTTGTGGTTGTCCACCTCCATGATTTCATAATGTACATCGTCGGGCAGGTAATCTCCAAGATTGCTATAACCGGGCACCATACCGGGATCATTAGCGACGATGTCTTTTGACACCTTGAGCGGGGGGCACGATTGGTTCGCTTGTTCGCCGAGCTGGGCAATTTTTTTCCCAGATCGTCGTTCTTTCATCCTTTTATCACTGACAGTACTTCCCGACCGCTCCGCTTCGGCATATGCCTTTCCAAGAACGCGCTCATAGTTGCCTCTTGGCGGAGACTTTGGTGGTTTTGTCAGGGCAGCCAGAGTGCGCTTTGCTTTCACCGGATCTACCTTCTCCTCCGGAGGTGGATGTTTCTTTGCTTTGACCCCTTCAAAGAAGTTCTTCACTTCGGCTCGCACGATCTTCGCGTTCTCCTCCTCGGTCCTCTCATATGGTAACTTCTCTGGAGTCTTCAGAGAAGGACCAAATCTGTATTGCCTCCCGCCTCTGGCAGCTGTACTGCTAGACGCCGGCAGAGCAGACGGAGCGGCTGCGGCTGTCTTCTTTCCTTGCTTATGAGGCGGAGGAGAAGGACTACGACGCGCCGGAGCAGCCGCAGCGGCGGCGGGTCTCTTCCGCCCTTGCTGACGAGGCGGAGAAGGAGGAGGTTGGCTGCCCTGGCGCGCCGGCGCTGGCGGAGAAGGAGGCGGAGTGCCGCCACGCGCCGGAGAAGGAGGCTGAGTGCCCTGATCACTCGCCGGAGGAGGAGGCGGAGGAGGAGGCGGAGTGCCCTTACTCGCCGGAGTCGTCCAGTTCGGAAGCTTGATGAGCTCCTTCTGCCATAGGCATGGAGTCTTCAGAGCTAAACCCAGCCGAGTCTCCCCTTCACCGGTAGGGTGGTCAAGCTGGAGGTCCTCAAATCCCTCCGTTATTTCATCCACCATCACCCTAGCATATCCTTCTGGAATCGGCCGGCAGTGGTAGGTTGCGCCGGGTTCAGTAGGTAAAACAGAGCCAACAGCCGCCTTGACTTTCAAGTTCTGCCATTCCGCCAAAAGGTGGCAATGTTGAGACTCCGTGATAGCATCCACGGGGTAGCTAGGAGTAGCCGCATGCTCCAGCTGAGGCAGCTCGGTGGAAGCCACGCTGCTTCTACGCTGAGATGGCGGTGTAGCTTCGGGGGCAGTTTCGGCATCTCTATTACCGTGTCGTTCCTCTAGCCCTTGAACCCTTTCGTGCAGACGCTGAATTTGGATCTGCTCCACTTTTTTCCTCCTCTCCTGGGTTTTGTAACCGCCCGCGTCCGGAAAACCAGCCTTCCACGGAACGGAGCCTGGCGTGCCTCGTGTCTGTCCAGGGTGCTCAGGATTCCCGAGGGCCATTGTGAGCTCGTCGTTCTCTCTGTCTGGAACGAACGTCCCTTGCTGCGCTGCATCGATATAGTGCTTAAGCTTCTTGACGGGTATTGCAAGTTGCTCGTCCGTCCAACGACACCTCCCTGATACAGGGTCCAAGGTTCCGCCAGCCCCGAAGAACCAAGTCCGGCAACGGTCTGGCCAGTTCATTGTCTGTGGTTCGATCCCTTTATCAAGCAGATCCCTCTCAGACTTGGCCCACTTAGGACGGGCTTTGAGGTAGCCACCTGACCCCGTGCGATGGTGAAGCTTCTTCTTCGCAACATTCTGCTTGTTTGTCGCTGACATCTTCTTACTCTTTTCCGATGTCTTGTGGGCCACAAATGCGGGCCAGTGATCTCTGATCTTCTCATACCGGCCGACGAATTCTGGTGTCTCTTCTTCGTCGACAAAAGTTTTCAGCTCATTCTTCCACCTCATGAATAGGTCTGCCATCTTCTTAAGAGCATGAGACTTGATTAATTGCTCTATAACTGGCTTCTCCGGATCCTCCTCTGGCGGTAGGGTGAAATTTGCCTTCAGCTCAGTCCAAAGATCATCTTTCTGCATATCATTGACATAAGACACCTCAGGGTCTTCCTTCTTAGGCTTATACCATTGGTGGATGCTGATCGGGATCTTGTCCCTAAATAGAACCCCGCACTGAGCAGCAAAAGCATCCTTTGTCCGGAGGGGTTCAATCGGTTGGCCGTCGCGCGCGATTGCTGTGATCTCAAACCTTTCATCCGAGCGCAACTTTCTCTTCGGGCCTCGTCTCTTTACCGCAGTTGTGCTCGATCCGGAGGGCTAGAAAAAAGAAGAAAGACGAGTGTTAATTAATATGTGTACATACCAAAACAATGAATGCATCAATTAGCTAGTTAGCACAGGCTTAACTAATATATTTACCTGGCCGGACTCTGTTCGGTCACCGAAGCCGTCACCACGGGCTCCTTCTTGCACCAGCATTGGGTCACCGGAGCCATCATAATCATGTCTTTCCTCCTCCACTCTTCAATCACCGCAGCCTGCTTCTTCACCCTGTTCTTCCAGACCATCATTGTCGTTAAGATACGACAAGATATCACCTCCGGCTAAGATTATGTCCCCCAACACATCTTCTGCTTGCTCATCTCGTCCGTGCTCCATTGTTTCTGCAAATATTACAACATGGCAAATATTACACAAACATGACAGCAGGTGGATATATTAGTGCAAACGTAGACCTAGCTTATTCCGGGTTTGGGGTGGCCTAGGCAACGCTTCAAGGGTAGGGGCGCGGCGGGAGGGGGTAGGAGACCGACATCGTTTTTTTCTAGGGTTTGGGTGTCCTCGAGAGTTTTGGTCGAGCGAGAGGGCTGGGGGGTGCTCCCGTGGTATAAGTTATCACGGTCGAGAGGGGGTATACATATCGACCGTCCATCATGTCGAAGTTATCTGGGAGGGAGTTATATATATCGACAACGATGACATACATACATGGGAAAATAATGTTATCGGGGAGGGGGTATATATCGACCCCCCCCCCCCACGTGTTGAAGTTATCGGGAGGGGGTTTTATATCGACAACGACGACATACATACACGGGAAAATCATGTTATCGAGGAGGGGGTATATCGACCCCCCCTCGTGTTGAAGTTATCGGGAGGGGGTAATATCGACAACGACAACATACATACACGGGAAAATAATATTATCGGGGAGGGGGTATATCGACCCCCCCCCCACGTGTTGAAGTTATCAGGAGGGGCTTATATCGACAACGACGACATATATACACGGGAAAATAATGTTATCGGGGAGGGGGTATATCGACCCCCCCTCGTGTTGAAGTAATCCCCCCTCGTGTTGAAGTTATTGGGAGGGGTATATATCGACGACGACAGACCCAATAAAACATAAGAAAACGAAGAAGAAATAACAAGAGGAGAGAAGAAGAAAGGAATAGAGGAGAGGATTGAAGAAAAAAAAGAAGAAAAAAAAGAGGAGAAGAAGAAAGGAATAGAGGAGAAGAAGAAAAAATAGAATATTTTCTATTTTTTCTTCTTCTCCTCTATTCCTTTCTTCTTCTCCTCTTCTTTTTCTTCTTTTTCCTCTTCTTATTTATATCTCCTCTTCTTCCTCTCCTCTTCTTCTTTCTTTCCTCTTCTTATTTTCTTCTTTCCTATCCTTCTTTTTCTTCTTCTTCCCTTCCTAGCTAGATATATAAAACTTTTCTAAAATTGTAACTTTTGCATATATAAAACTTTTCCATGTGGATCATCATTTCTCATATATATCGAATATATATCCATTGTCATATATAAAAACTTTCTATATATGAACAAAAAACTTTCTATGAACAAAAAAACATTTTTGACATATATATTCATACATTTTGAACATCTACATACATACAAATTTTTTTGTTCACATATACATTATAGCCACATACACATATACATCACATATGAACAAAATAATTAAACTAATAAAAATAAAAAAACAGAGCCGGGGCAGCGGCTCTCACAGCGGGGGCGGCTAGGACGATGGCGACGGCGGGGGCGGGGGCGGCGAGGGCGCCGGCGAGCACGCGCGGGCCAGGCAGGGGGGCTCGGGGCGCCGAGGCGGCGCGCGCGAGCAGGGGAGCACGAGGCGGGGCGGCGTGTGGGGGCAGGGCGACGGCGACGAGCACCGGGCGGCGACCCGTCGAGGCAAGGGTGCGGGGCGACGGCGATGAGGAGCGGGCGGCGACGGCGAGCACGGGCTGCCTGGCGGCGTCGGGGGCAACTGGCGAGGTATGTCGAAAATTTCCTAAGTGTGGACTTATATAGCAAAGCCTTTAGTCCCGGTTCGTGGCACCAACCGGGACTAAAGGTGGGCATTAGTCCCGGTTGGTGCCACCAACCGGGACCAAAGGCCTCTTTTCAGCAGCCCAAAGGGCGGGAAGCGGCGGCCTTTGGTCCCGGTTGGTGGCACCAACCGGGACTAAAGGGGGGGCATTGGTCCCGGTTGGTGCCACCAACCGGGACCAAAGGCCTTGCGCTGCCCGCGGCCAAAAGTTTAGTCCCACCTCGCTAGTTGAGAGGGGCTCGGAGTGGTTTATAAGCTCCACTGCGGCTGCCCTCTCGAGCTCCTCTCAAATGCAGGCTTACGGGCCTAATGTCACACTGTGCTGTCTGTTGGCCTATTGGGCCTTCTGCGGGCCTGAATCCTGGCCCAGGTTGGGTTTCTAGTCGTATTCAGGCCGTGGTGGCCCAATAGGTGGCGGTTTTTTAAATTTTTTGCATTATTTATTTTATTTTGTTTTTTGCTTTATTTTTTAATTCTTTTTGCTTTTAGGTCAGCAAAATTATAAACTGTCTGTTAGTGCCATTAGTTTTAGAAAACATATAAACTTTCTATTAGTGCCATTAGTTCTTTATGAAAATTCTTTTTGCTGTATTTAGTTTTTTTATTTTCTTTTTTGCTATATTTATTTTGTTTTATTTCTACTTACAACAAAAAACTTACTTATTTTATTTTATTTTGTTTCTAATTACTTATTTATTTTACTTTATGATAATTCTTTCTGCTATTAAAGTTTCTATCAAAAAAAGTTCTTTACGAAAATTCTTTTTGCTTTTAATGATTAAAAATAAAAAAGAGGCGCAATGCGCGTTGATTTGCTTCAAGCCTTTCGGAATAGTGTAGACTGCACTGCACATAGCTCGATGCAGTCTACCTTATTCCTCAAGGCTTGAAGCTAAGCAACGTGAGCATTGCGCCTCTTCTTCATCGTCTCTGCACTCAGGGCTTATAAACCGCTCCTAGTGCCTCTCAGCTAGCGAGGTGGGACTAAAAAACTGCTTAGCTATTAAGAAACTCTAGTACCGGTTCGTGCCACGAACAAGTACTAAAGGTGCTCGTGGAGCCACAGCCTCATTAGTACCGGTTCGTGGCACCAACAGGGACCAAAGGGTGGAATTGGTCCCGGTTCGTGGCACCAACTGGGACCAAAGGGTGGAATTGGTCCCGGTTCGTGCCACCAACCGGGACCAATGGCCTTGCACAGCGGCGTGGTGGTGAGTTTAGTCCCACCTCGCTAGCTAAGAGAGAGCCGCACCTGTTTATAAGGTGTGGTGCGCCTGAGCTGTTGAGCTCCTCTCTAAAGCAGGCTTACTGGCCTAACCTCTCTGCACTCAGGGCTTATAAAGCATTTCAAATGAACTCTGAAAAGGTTGAAAGTTGGCATGGTATCATCATTTCATCCACATAGCATGTGCAAGAAAGTTGAGAGGGTTACGGCAAAAACTAGATGCACTTCTTGTACAAAACGGACAATGGTATCATACTCGTCTATTACAAAGTTGGCATGCTATCATCATAATAGTTGCGGGAGAAAGTCTTCACTTTTTCTTCGCTTGTGTCATTTGCTTATTACGCCGTAACCATGGATAATCTTCATCGTTTATCAGGATGCTTGGGTCAGCCTTGACTTTGAAGGGAGGAATTTCATGAAACTTTTCATAATCTTCAGACATGTCTGTCTTTCCCTCCACTCCCACAATGTCCCTTTTTCCTGAAAGAACTATGTGCCGCTTTGGCTCATCGTATGATGTATTCGCTTCCTTATCTTTTCTTTTCCTCGGTCTGGTAGACATGTCCTTCACATAGATAACCTGTGCCACACCATTGGCTAGGACGAACGGTTCGTCAGTGTACCCAAGATTGTTCAGATCCACTGTTGTCATTCCGTACTGTGGGTCTACCTGTACCCCGCCTCCTGACAGATTGACCCATTTGCACTTAAACAAAGGGACCTTAAAATCATGTCCGTAGTCAAGTTCCCATATGTCCATTATGTAACCATAATATGTGTCCTTTCCCCTCTCGGTTGCTGCATCAAAGCGGACACCGCTGTTTTGGTTGGTGCCCTTTTGATCTTGGGCGATCGTGTAAAATGTATTCCCATTTATCTCGTATCCTTTGTAAGTCAATACAGTCGAAGATGGTCCCCTGGACAACGAGTACAACTCATCACAAACAGTGGTGTCACCTCTGAGACGTGTTTCCAACCAACTGCTGAAAGTCCTGATGTGTTCACATGTAATCCAGTCATCACACTGCTCCGGGTGTTTGGAGCGCAGACTGTTCTTGTGTTCATCGACATACGGGGTCACCAAGGTAGAGTTCTGTAGAACTGTGTAGTGTGCTTCAGACCAAGAATATCCGTCCCATCATATTATTGAGTTCCCCCCTCCAAGCGTGCCTTTTCCAGTCAGTCTCCCCTCATACCGCGATTTAGGGAGACCTATCTTCTTAAGGCCAGGAATGAAGTCAACACAAAACCCAATGACATCCTCTGTTTGATGGCCCATGGAGATGCTTCCTTCTGGCCTAGCGCGGTTACGGACATATTTCTTTAGGACTCCCATGAACCTCTCAAAGGGGAACATATTATGTAGAAATACGGGCCCCAGAATGACAATCTCGTCGACTAGATGAACTAGGACGTGCGTCATGATATTGAAGAAGGATGGTGGGAACACCAGCTCGAAACTGACAAGACATTGCGCCACATCACTCCTTAGCCTTGGTATGATTTCTGGATCGATCACCTTCTGAGAGATTGCATTGAGGAATGCACATAGCTTCACAATGGCTAATCGGACGTTTTCCGGTAGAAGCCCCCTCAATGCAACCGGAAGCAGTTGCGTCATAATCACGTGGCAGTCATGAGACTTTAGGTTCTGGAACTTTTTCTCTGGCATATTTATTATTCCCTTTATATTCGACGAGAAGCCAGTCGGGACCTTCATACTGAGCAGGCATTCAAAGAAGATTTCTTTCTCTTCTTTCGTAAGAGCGTAGCTGGCAGGACCTTCATACTGCTTTGGAGGCATGCCGTCTTTTTCGTGCAAACGTTGCAGGTCCTCCCGTGCCTCAGGTGTATCTTTTGTCTTCCCATACACGCCCAAGAAGCCTAGCAGGTTCACGCAAAGGTTCTTCGTCACGTGCATCACGTCGATTGAAGAGCGGACCTCTAGCTCTTTCCAGTAGGGTAGGTCAAAAAATATAGATTTCTTCTTCCACATGGGTGCGTGTCCCTCAACGTCATTCGGAATAGCTAGTCCGCCGGGACCCTTTCCAAAGATTACGTGTAAATCATTGACCATAGCAAGTACGTAATCACCGGTATGCATGGCGAGCTTCTTCCGGTGATCTGCCTCGCCTTTGAAATACTTGCCTTTCTTTCGACATTGATGGTTGGTCGGAAGAAATCGACGATGGCCCGGGTACACATTCTTCCTACTTTTGTCCACGTATATACTTTCAGTGTCATCTAAACAGTGCGTGCATGCGTGGTATCCCTTGTTTGTCTGTCCTGAAAGGTTACTGAGAGCAGGCCAATCGTTGATGGTTACAAACAGCAACGCGTGCAGGTTAAATTCCTCCTGTTTGTGCTCATCCCACGTACGTACACCGTTTCCATTCCACAGCTGTAAAAGTTCTTCAACTAATTGCCTTAGGTACACATCAATGTTGTTGCCGGGTTGCTTAGGGCCTTGGATGAGAACTGGCATCATAATGAACTTCCGCTTCATGCACATCCAAGGAGGAAGGTTATACATACATAGAGTCACGGGCCAGGTGCTGTGATTGCTGCTCTGCTCCCCGAAAGGATTAATGCCATCCGCGCTTAAACCAAACCATACGTTCCTTGGGTCAGCTGCAAACTCAGCCCAGTACTTTCCCTCGATTTTTCTCCACTGCGACCCGTCAGCGGGTGCTCTCAACTTCCCGTCTTTCTTACGGTCCTCACTGTGCCATCGCATCAACTTGGCATGCTCTTCGTTTCTGAACAGACGTTTCAACCGTGGTATTATAGGAGCATACCACATCACCTTCGCAGGAACCCTCTTCCTGGGGGGCTCGTCGTCAACATCACCAGGGTCATCTCGTCTGATCTTATACCGCAATGCACCGCATACCGGGCATGCGTTCAGATCCTTGTACGCACCGCGGTAGAGGATGCAGTCATTAGGGCATGCATGTATCTTCTGCACCTCCAATCCTAGAGGGCATACAACCTTCTTTGCTGCGTATGTACTGTCGGGCAATTCGTTATCCTTTGGAAGCTTCTTCTTCAATATTTTCAATAGCTTCTCAAATCCTTTGTCAGGCACAGCATTCTCTGCCTTCCACTGCAGCAATTCCAGTACGGTACCGAGCTTTGTGTTGCCATCTTCGCAATTGGGGTACAACTCTTTTTTGTGATCCTCTAACATGCGATCGAACTTCAGCTTCTCCTTTTGACTTTCGCATTGCGTCCTTGCATCGACAATGACCCGACAGAGATCATCATCATCGGGCACTGGTTCCTCTTCATCTTCAGCAGCTTCCCCCCTTGCAGCATCATTGGGCACATCGTCTGGTTCCTCTTGATCTTCAGCAGCTTCCCCCGTTGCAGCATCACCGTATTCAGGGGGCACATAGTTGTCATCGTCCTCTTCTTCTTTGCCGTCTTCCATCATAACCCCCATTTCTCCGTGCCTCGTCCAAACATTATAGTGTGGCATGAAACCCTTGTAAAGCAGGTGGGCATGAAGGATTTTCCGGTCAGAGTAAGACTTCGTATTCCCACATATAGGGCATGGACAACACATAAAACCATTCTGCTTGTTTGCCTCAGCCACTTCGAGAAAATCATGCACGCCCTTAATGTACTCGGAGGTGTGTCTGTCACCGTACATCCATTGCCGGTTCATCTGCGTGCATTATATATAATTAAGTGTGTCAAAAACCATTACAGAACATCATGAATAGATAATTAAGTGACCAAATTAATAGAAGTTCATCATCACATTAGAACCAAAGTACATACATAGTTCTCATATAACAACATATATATAGCTCTCCAGAGCATCTAATTAATTAAACCATACATTGAAACTATGTAAAACATTTCAATGCGAAAACAAATGCGATCATAATCACAACCAAGGTAACAATTGATCCAACGGCATAATGATACCAAGCCTCGGTATGAATGGCATATTTTCTAATCTTTCTAATCTTCAAGCGCATTGCATCCATCTTGATCTTGTGATCATCGACGACATCCGCAACATGCAACTCCAATATCATCTTCTCCTCCTCAATTTTTTTATTTTTTCCTTCAAGTAATTGTTTTCTTCTTCAACTAAATTTAACCTCTCGACAATAGGGTCGGTTAGAATTTCCGGTTCAACCACCTCCTAGATAAATAAAATCTATGTCACGCTGGTCGGTATATTTGTCATCAACAATAAATGAATCAAATAGTTATAAAAAGATAATATATACCACATCCGAATCATAGACAGGACGAGGGCCGACGGGGGGCGGATACCAAAACCATCGCACTATGTAATAAGAAGGAAAAAAATAGTAAGAATTTTTTTCTTTCAAGAAGATAAGAACAAGAGGCTCACCACGGTTTTGCCGGCGACGAGATCGGCGCGGGCGGTCGACGGCGGTGAAGACGGGAATGGGACGTGACGGGCCGCTAAACCTAGACAAATCTCGAGGAAAATGGAGCTTTGAGGTCGAGCTTCGAGAGGACAAAGCTTAACTAATGTGGCTCGGGCATTTCATCGAACACCTCATGTGCATAGGAGGTGAGCTAGAGCACCACAAAGCCCTCCCCTCGCCGGCCAGAGAAAAACAGAGCACTGGAGTGCTCTGCTCGCAGGCGAGGGGTACATATAGGCACCTCATTGGTCCCGGTTCGTGGCATGAACCGGTACTAAATCCGGGCCGTCTGTCCCGGTTCATGCCAAGAACCGGGACAAATGGTTGTGGGCCAGGAGCGAGGACCATTAGTCCCGGTTCGTGGCTCGAACCGGGACAAATGGTTCCATACGAACCGGGACCAATGCCCACGAGGCCCCGGCCGGCCCCCTGGGCTCACGAACCGGGACGAATGCCCCCATGGGTCCCGGTTCATGACTGAACCGGGGCTAATGTGAAAACTACCCTGTGACCTATGCCCTGTTTTCTACTAGTGTGTCTACATAGTTCTCGAACCCGTAGGGTCCGCACGCTTAACATTCTGTGACGATTTGTATTATGAGTTATGTGATTTGATTACTGAAGTTTGTTCGGAGTCCCGGATGAGATCGGGGACATGACGAGGAGTCTCGAAATGGTCAAGACATAAAGATTGATATATTGGAAGGCTATATTCGGACATCAGAAAGGTTCTGAGTGGTTCGGGTATTTATCGGAGTACCGGAGAGTTACGGGAGTTCGCCGGGGAGTATATGGGCCTTATTGGGCTTTAGGGGAGAGAGAGGGGCTGCCTAGGGCAGGCCGCCCCCACCCCCCAAGGCCTAGTCCGAATTGGACTAGGGGGAGGGGCAGCGCCCCCTCCTTCCTTCTCTTCTCTCTTCCCCTTCCTTCTCTCGTAATCCAACTAGGGAAGGGGGGGAATCCTACTCCCGGTGGGAGTAGGACTCCCCTTGGGGCGCGCCTAGGAGGACGGCCTCCTCCCCCTCCTCCACTCCTTTATATACGGGGGAGGGGGGCACCCCATAGACAAACAAGTTGATCATTGATCTCTTAGCCGTGTGCGGTGCCCCCCTCCACCATAATCCACCTCGGTCATATCGTTGCAGTGCTTAGGTGAAGCCCTGCGTCGGTAGCTTCATCATCATCGTCATCACACCATCATGCTGACGAAACTCTCCCTCGACACTCGGCTGGATCGTGAGTTCGTGGGATGTCATCGAGCTGAATGTGTGCTGAACTCGGAGGTGTCGTGCTTTCGGTACTTGCATCGGTCGGATCGCGAAGACGTACGACTACATCAACCGCGTTGATAAAACGCTTCCGCTTACGGTCTACGAGGGTACATGGACAACACTCTCCCACTCGTTGCTATGCATCACCATGATCTTGCATGTGCGTAGGATTTTTTTTTAAATTACTACGTTCCCCAACAGCTTATTAGTCATACTCCGTTCCCCTTGGGGCGCGCCTAGGAGGTCGGCCTCCTCCCACTCCTCCACTCCTTTATATACGGGGGAGGGGGGCACCCCATAGACACACAAGTTGATCATTGATCCCTTAGCCGTATGTGGTGCCCCCCTCCACCATAATCCACCTCGGTCATATCGTTGCAGTGCTTAGGCGAAGCCCTGCGCTGGTAGCTTCATCATCACCGTCAACACGCTGTCGTACTGATGAAACTCTCCCTCGACACTCTGCTGGATCGTGAGTTCGTGGGACGTCATCAAGCTGAACGTGTGCTGAACTCGGAGGTGCCATGCGTTCGGTACTTGGGTCGGTCGGATCGTGAAGACGTACGACTACATCAACCGCGTTGATAAAACACTTCCTCTTACGGTCTACGAGGGTACGTGGACAACACTCTCCCGCTTGTTGCTATGCATCACCATGATCTTGCGTGTACGTAGGATTTTTTTTGAAATTACTATGTTCCCCAACAGTGGTATCAGAGTCAGGTTTATACGTAGATGTTATATGCACGAGTAGAACACAAGTGAGTTGTGGGCGATACTAGTCATACTGCTTACCGGCATGTCATACTTTGATTGGGCGGTATTGTTGTATGAAGCGGCCCGGACCGACATTACGCATACGCTTATGCGAGACTGGTTGTACCGATGTGCTTCGCACACAGATGGCTGGCGGGTGTCAGTTTCTCCAACTTTAGTTGAATCGAGTGTGGCTACGCCCGGTCCTTGTTGATGGGTAAAACAGCACATACTTGACAAAATACCGTTGTGGTTTTGATGCGTAGGTAAGAACGGTTCTTGCTCAGCCCGTAGCAGCCACGTAAAACTTGCAACAACAAAGTAGAGGACGTATAACTTGCTTTGCAGGGCATGTTGTGATGTGATATGGTCAAGACATGATGCTAAATTTTATTGTATGAGATGATCATGTTTTCTAACAGAGTTATCGGCAACTGGCAGGAGCCATATGGTTGTCGCTTTATTGTATGCAATGCAACCGCCCTGTAATTGTTTTTACTTTATCACTAAGCGGTAGCGATAGTCGTAGAAACAATAGTTGGCGAGACGACAACGATGCTACGATGGAGATCTATGTGTCGCGCCGGTGACGATGGTGATCATGACGGTGCTTTGAAGATGGAGATCAAAGGCACAAGATGATGATGGCCATATCATATCACTTATATTGATTGCATGTGATGTTTATCTTTTATGCATCTTATTCTGCTTTGATTGACGGTAGCATTGTAAGATGATCTCTCACTAAATTTCAAGGTACAAGTGTTCTCCCTGAGTATGCACCGTTGCGAAAGTTCGTCGTCCCGAGACACCACGTGATGATCGGGTGTGATAATCTCTACGTTCACATACGACGGGTGTCGGTGTCAAAACCGGCGGATCTCGGGTAGGGGGTCCCGAACTGTGCGTCTAAGACTAATGGTAACAGGAGGCAGGGGACACGATGTTTACCCAGGTTCGGGCCCTCTCGATGGAGGTAATACCCTACTTCCTGCTTGATTGATCTTGATGATATGAGTATTACAAGAGTTGATCTACCACGAGATCATAGAGGCTAAACCCTAGAAGCTAGCCTATGGTATGATTGTTGATGATGATGTTGTTGGTCCTACGGACTAAACCCTCCGGTTTATATAGACGCCGGAGGGGCTAGGGTTATACAGAGTCAGTTACAGAAAAGGAAATCTACATATCCGAATCGCCAAGCTTGCCTTCCACGCAAAGGAGAGTCCCATCCGGACACGGGACGAAGTCTTCAATCTCGTATCTTCATAGTCCAATAGTCCGGCCAAAGTATATAGTCCGGCTGTCCGGATACCCCCTTATCCAGGACTCCCTCAGTAGCCCCTAAACCAGGCTTCAATGATGACGAGTCCGGCTCGCAAATTGTCTTCGGCATTGCAAGGCGGGTTCCTTCTCCGAATACTTCATAGAAGATTGTGAACACGAGGACCGTGTCCGGCTCTGCAAAAAAAATTCCACATAACACCGTAGAGAGAATATATTTCACAAATCTAATCTGCTGACAACTTTTCATAGCGTGACATCACACCGTGGCCCGGTCATTATTCGAACCGTTTTTCTCAACCAGCTGCTGCACATATTGCGAGGCGGTTTCCTTGGCATGTCTTGTCGAAGCAGAGATCGTGTCCCCCTTATCACGGGATTCTCATCAATACGGGCGTGGGTAACCCAATCGTGTTACTGAAATAACTCCACGGATTTAGGAAAGTTCCAAACGGTCACGCGGAGGATGCTTGATATTCACCCTCTTTATAAAGAGGTCCAGACCTGTCCTTTTCTTTCCACGCCCGATCCTTCCCTTCCCTTACCTCGAGTTCCAACACCCAAGGCTCAAGCTAAGCGCTTCGGACCTTCAATCATGTCCGGATCCAACCTTCAAGGTCGGTGGATGGCCTCTTCTGTGACAGAGGAGGATATCAAGAAACTTAGGGAGGCTAGGTATCTGACCGCCGAAATCTCCCACCGGCTACCTGCTCAAGGGCAGGTTATCCCTACTCCCGAACCTAGCGAGAGTGTCTTATTTGTTTCCCACTTCCTTCGAGGGCTTGGCTTTATTCTTGATCCCTTCGTAAGAGGGCTCATGTTTTATTATGGGCTAGATTTCCATGATCTAGCTCCAGATTCCATCCTTCACATCTCGTCGTTTATCGTCGTGTGTGAGGCCTTCCTCCGCATTACCCCCCACTTCGGCTTATGGATCAAGACCTTCAATGTGAAGCCGAAGATGATCGAGGGGCGACACGTAGAGTACGGAGGCACTATAATAAGCAAAGGTGCCGACGCCCCATGGCCGAAGGGTTCCTTCCTGGAGGTGTCCGAATTATGGCAGCGGGAGTGGTTCTACATCACTGCCCCCTGGGGTACAAAGTGGGTGGCCGCCCCAGCCTTTCGCCCGGGCCCTCCGCCTCAACTGGCATCGTGGGTCAACAAAGGGCTGGACTGGGGGCCAATTAATGACGTGCTGACATTGCAAAGCCGCATCCGAGATCTCCTCAGGAGGGACGTCAGTCTCGTCCACGTAATGCAAGTAATGCTAGTCCGATGGGTCCCGCCGTGCAAGCGTCGCCCTCTCCTTACGTGGGAGTTCAACCCGTAAGGACCGCGAACTATTCAACACTTCTTTTGCGTGACGCTCGAAGGGATGTATCAATTATTCTTCGGACCACGAATAAAGTGTCCGGACACCACCGAGGATGCGGGTCTGAACTGCAACCGTCCAGATACCCAAGTAAGTAACTCTGCAACCGAACACACCGTTATTGTGTCTATTATGACATTATTCTGATAAACCACCCTCGGCCAGGATTGGATAAGGAAGGCGGAGAGGATCAGGTGTTTGGCCCCTCTTCCTGAAGGCTTGTCGAATCCTGTTCTAGCCAGGATGCTGGTGCGCGCACCCTACCAAGTGCCATCAGGAGAAGATGAAGGGAGGCGCAGAGAAGCCGAGAGCGGGCTGCATGCATTACACATCCAAGCCAGGGGAATTAGTACCCTCGCAAAGGAGGGTGATCGGAGAGGTGAATTGAAAATTGCCTCTCCCCATGGGAAGAAAAGGAGCGCCCCTGAAGATTTGGAAACGGTGGCTTCCAAACGAGGGAAGAAAACTTCGCCAGGGGGCCCCGGCTCAAAGGGCATCCTTACCGCACAGCGCCCGCAAGGGGGCCAACCATCAACCGAGCCGTAAGTGAACAAAGGCACTTTGATAAATATATCATTTTTTCCTCTCTGAGAATAACGACCAGGACACATCTTTTACAGTCCGGCTCCTAGCCCTTCTCAACAAAGTTCGTCTTCGGGGGATGTTCTTCCGGAGATGATGGAGAGCGAGACGCCTTCTCCTGCTTCCCCGCATCACGAGACGGACAACCCTGAGGTGTCGTCGCGGAGGATTTCTCCTGATCAGCCAAGGCCGGAAGGTAACTTTTCGGCCGCCCGAAGTCCGGAGTGTCCGGCTCCCAAGGAGAGCAAAAGAAAGAGCCCGGGATTGTCCGGTGCCCATCCGGACACATTGGTGGGTCTTTTGGAGCAATCGGCTATCTTAGAGGCGCATTGTACCTTAATGGGTACGGTGATTGAGAGGATTTCTTCCGCTAAGAGCGGGTTAAATGAAGCTTTTACAAGCCTGCTAAGAGGCTTTGAGGTATGCAAAGTAATATATATACTTTTGACTGTACCGCACACGATAGGTGTGCTCTGTATAGATAGTAGCCCCTGAGACTTTGGTTGCCGACCAGCGGCGAACAGAGGATCCTAGTCCCAGGTAATGACCGCACTGCTATCATGTGCAGGCAGCTGAAGGTCCGGCGGCTGACCGGACTGCTGATTTTGCCGAACTGAGGGGGCAGCTTGATGAGGCCGACGCCGACATCGTGCTTGTGAACAAGCGGCTTGACGAGGCGCAACGTATGTATTTTTGGGTGATTAACAAATATTAAGAGGAGCATGATGCTAGTATCTATAATATGCTTTGATTGCAGATGGAGCTGCTGCCGTGGAGACCCTGCGGGCGGAACTTGCCCGAGCCAAGGAGCAGGCGAGAAGAAGTGATGCGGCTGCCCTGAAGGCAGCCTAAGAGTTAAAGGCGGAGAAGGTTGCTCGTCGCCAGAGCAAAGAGAGAGTAGCCAATATGGATCTTGAGCTGCAAAATGCCGCCAGCCGCTATGAGCTCCTCGAGAGGGAGAACCAGACGAAGGCGGCTGACGTGAAGAAGGCCTTAGAAGCAAGCAAGGAATCGCGCTCGGGAATCAGAGCGACGCGGGAGGAGCTTCACCAAGCCGGAGATATCACGGCTGGGAAGCCCTTCTTATTACGGATGAAGTTCGGCGATCCGAAGTATGCCCCTCTGGATAAATTATGGAGTGCTGCAGACGCATACCTGGACTTAGCGAAGAGTGCTGCTGATGCGACCGAATACTTCAAAGATCAAAAGGATCATGAGGTGGAAAAGTTGTTCTGGTCGCGGTTCAGTGCTCCAAAGCGTCCGCTGCTGTTAAATGAACAAATGGCTGAGTGGGCCGAGCTCCATAGGTTGTTCGGGCTTGCCATGAGGTATGTCGTGGATCATCTTTGGCCGAAGGAGCCGAGTCCGGAAAGTTATTTTGGTTTAGTGCAACGATTTCTTCGTGCTGTGCCGCATATCAACGCTATAAAGAGGTCGGCGTGCATAGAGGGTGCGCGGATGGCTCTTGCCCGTGTTAAGACATACTGGGCAGAGATGGAGGCCACCGCCATTGCAACCGGCGGTCCGACCGGAGGCCAGGAGTCGCCCGAGCACTATTTTGAAGAAGTCCTAGAAGGTGCCCATTTAATAGAGGCTCGGTGCTCAAAAAGTACCATGTTCTAATGACATGTATCTTGATTGTAAAAACAATGCTACTTTGATTATAAAGGCTATTTTTATACTTTTGCCCGTAAAGTATTAAGTGCCTCATGTGCGGCCGTTTATGTATATATGTATATAACCTGAAAGATAGCAGTCGTCGGCTTCAGCCCCCACGCGTATAATGCAGGGGTGTTCGGTAAAACGCATAATCACACTTAATCCAACGTCTTGGTCCGTTTGAGGAGGTGATAGCGCGGCGAACAAGGCAATCAGACTATATTGCTGTAACACTTTCACTTAGCCATAGGAGTTTGATGGTGGGGCTACTATATAGCCCATGGTACTTCCGCGTTCATCCGAATACGGTGCACGTATGTACGTGACCGGGAAACGGTCCTTCGTTAATGCGGAGGAATCCCGAATATTCCGATGAGTCATCGAGTGGTTGACCAGTCTCACGCTTTATCATGACAGTCAGTTTTCGGCTTTCTCTATTGAGGTGCTCGCCCAGATGAACCGGGGCACAATCGCAGTAGTTCTCCCGGTGGCACCTTAGCCGATAGAGCGGAACGTAAGGTATCAAAACACGGGAGCCGGGCAAACCCAACATTTGACCAAAGACATGATTCGGAGCTGATGCATATAAGGCCAAACTCGCGACGCCAAACACTCCCTAAGTTATTCGGACTTTACAACATATTCTGGGTTGAGTAACGCCCTTGATAATGAGCCCTAAATTTCCAGGTACATGCATTAATCTTGGCGTGATGAAATGCCAATAACGCCGGTATCCCTCTCGTTTATGTAAAGTATCGGGGGAATTGAAGCAACAAGAGACAGTAAAAAAGGTCTACGCAGGGACTTAATCTAAAAAGAAACCTTTGAACGGGGCCCTGCTGCACGTCAGCGCCTTTGTCTCCATTGTGCCGTATCCTGGAAGGGTGTAGCACGATGATCATCTGCAAAAAAGAGAAATAGCCCAGGTGAAAGAATCTGGTGATCGTGCGAAAAAGTTGGTTAATCTTAATGAACCATAACAATGCAGTCTATTAATTTACTAATATGATCAAGCCGCATTATGAGCCTTTATACGTGCGGGGAGCCCCTAGCACCACATGTGGGGGCATGTCCGCCAACCAAGCTCAGGTTTATCTGGGCTGCTACAACTAGTGGTGCGCCTGACACGTCTAGCCGCATCCGTGGTCTTGACGACCGATCATTTATTCGGGTTGGGGAGTTGGCCTGGCTGTTAGAGCCGCCGCATATTCTTCCGCACGCCGAGAACGCTCTATGTTTCCGCTAATTGAGATGACGCCATGTGGACCAGGCATCTTGAGTTTAAGATAAGCGTAATGCGGGACTGTGTTAAAACGGGCGAAAGCCGTTCTTCCGAGTAGTGCATGGTAGCCGCTTCGAAACGGAGCGATGCTGAAGGTTAGTACTTCACTTCGGAAGTTGTCGGGAGAACTGAATACAACCTCTAATGTTAGAGAGCCTGTACAGCGGGCCTCTGCGCCTGGTATTACTCCTTTAAAGGTAGTAGTGGTTTGGCTAATTCTTGATGGGTCTATCCCCATTTTACGGACAGTGTCCTGATATATCAGATTTATACTACTGCCGCCGTCCATAAGGACTCGGGTGAGATGGTATCCGTTAATTATTGGGTCGAGCACCAAGGCAGCCGAACCTACATGCCGGACACCAATCGGATGATCCCTGTGATCAAAAGAGATCGGGCAGGCCGACCATGGGCTTAGCTTGGGGGCGACGGGCTCTACAGCGTAAATCATGTTTACTGTTTTGACCTCTGGTGGAAATTTCTTTTGTCCCCCCGTGTTCGGCTGGCGGGGCTCATCCTCGTCTTCACTTGGCGTCTGCTCCCCCTTGTGTTCGGCGTTTAGTTTGCCGGCCTGCTTGAAGACCCAGCATTCTCTGTTGGTATGATTGGCAGGTCTTTCGGGGGTGCCATGAATCTGACATAATTTGTCTAGAATCTTGTTTAGGCTGGACGGTCCATCTCTACTGCCTTTGAATGGCTTCTTCCGTCGACCGGGTCGAGAGCCCCTGAATCCGGCGTTGACCGCCGTATTGTCTAGGCTGTCTTCATTATTTCGACGCTTATTTCTATTGCGTCGTGGCTTTCCGTTGCCATCCCTGACTTCGGATGTGCCTGGGTCGCTGGTACCACTGCGGGCCAACCAACTATCCTCGCCCGCGCAAAAGCGGGTCATAAGGCTTGTGAGGGCTGCCATTTTCCTCGGCTTTTCTTGGGTGAGGTGTCAGGCGAGCCATTTGTCCCAAACGCTATGCTTGAAAGCCGCTAAGGCTTCAGCGTCCGGGCAGTCGATGATTTGATTCTTCTTAGGGAGAAATCTGTTCCAAAGCTTTCGGGCTGACTCTCCGAGTTGTTGAATTATGTTAATTAGATCGTCTGCATCCGGAGGTCGGACATAGGTCCCTTGGAAATTAGCCCTGAAAGCATCCTCAAGTTCCTCCCAACTTCCAATTGAGTTTTCGGGAAGGCTTTTCAACCAATGCCGAGCTGGTCCTTTCAACTTGAGGGGCAGGTATTTAATGGCGTGAAGATCATCTCCGCAAGCCATGTGGATATGAAGGATAAAGTCCTCAATCCAGACCCCAGGGTTTGAATCCCTCTGGAAATTCATGATCCAGCACCTCATCGGTGAAGCACAGGGGGTGTGCGGCGCCCCTGTATTTGGATGCTTCCGACGGTTGTGGTGTTCGGTTTTGATTCCGAGCTGTTATTCGATCGGTATAATCGTTTGGGCGGCCCTGATCCTGTGTCGGAGCATGCTTCCTAGATCCATAGATGGACCTGGCAATACCGGCTTTTTTGTCCAGGTGCTCATGTAAATCGTGTGCTGGTTTGTGTGCGGCATTATTAGCTGCTTTATCTCGGCCACGGGGTGGTCGGTCCGGCCGGTCGGCCGTATTATTTTTCGGCGGCATGGGCTTTATGGCCTCGTCGTCGAATTCAGGCAGAAGCTTGCGCTTTGGGTAGCTCTTGGTGTGGCGATCACCGCCTTATTTTTCTTCAGTGTCGAGCACTTTGTTCCATCTGCGGTTGAGCGTATCCTGTGCAGCATTAAGCCTTTGCTTCTGCTTCTTCAGGCTCCTTGCGGTGGCGATAAGCACTTCGCGAAGGTCTTCTTGCTCTAACTGCTTTTCTGGGATGATGAATGCATCGTCGTCCAGACTGTTTTCCTCTCCGGAGGCGGGTTTATGAGTGTTATCTCCGCTGTCACTATGATCAGATGGTGGCCCCGGTCTATGTTCGGCATCCCCTGGCTCTTCCTGCTCCATCGGTGGGTCCATGGGGTCATTCGGGGTATTATTTCTTCTTGCGCTATTATCGCTATTTTTACTGTGACGGGATTTGCAGCGGCGCCGACGCCATCGCTTTGGTTGCTTATCAAGGGGATTATCCTCCGTTGCATCCTTCCGTTTCTCACCGTCACTTTCTCTGGGTGTATCCACCATGTATATATCATATGATGAGGTCGTTGTCCAGCGCCCTGTGGGCGATGGTTCCTGTTCTTCTCCGGCATCATCGTCCATACCGTCGATGTCTTCGGAGTCGAAGTCAAGCATGTCGGTTACGTCGTCGACAATGGCTATTAAGTGGGTGGTGGGTGGGAGACGAATTTCTTCGTCGTCCGCTTCCCACTCGAGCCAGACATAGTTCGGCCACGAGTCTCCTGATAGGGAGAGAGATCTCAATGAATTTAGCACGTCGCCGAAGGTCGAGTGCTGAAAGATATCCACGGAGGTAAACTCCATGATCAGTGCCCAATCAGATTCTATAGGCACGGATGCACGCGGTTCAGAGCCTATGGCCGAAAATGGGTCTGAGGATCCGATGACACGGACCTCATTGAAGGCGAAGTCTGTGTTCGGCTCCATCGCCGATGAATGTGTGGCTTCCGTGGCGGGGTCCATCCACCCATCCTTGGATGGCACGATCTGCTCCGGATTGAGAGCCGGGGCAGCCACAGGCGCGATTTCACGATGTTGGGGAACGTAGTAATTTCAAAAAAAATTCCTACGCACACGCAAGATCATGGTGATGCATAGCAACGAGAGGGGAGAGTGTTGTCCACGTACCCTCGTAGACCGAAAGCGGAAGAGTTAACACAACGCGGATGATGTAATCGTACGTCTTCACGATCCGACCGATCAAGTACCGAACGCACGGCACCTCCGAGTGCAGCACACGTTCAGCTCGATGACGTCCCTCAAACTCCGATCCAGCCGAGTGTTGAGGGAGAGTTTCGTCAGCACGACGGCGTGGTGACGATGATGATGAGGGAGAGTTTCGAGACTCCTCGTCATGTCCCTGATCTCATCCGGGACTCCGAACTCCTTCGGTACATCAAAACACATAAACTCATAATATAACCGTCATCTAACTTTAAGCGTGCGGACCCTACGGGTTCGAGAACTATGTAGACATGACCGAGACACGTCCCCGGTCAATAACCAATAGCGGAACCTGGATGCTCATATTGTCTCCCACATATTATACGAAGATCTTTATCGGTCAAACCGCATAACAACATACGTTGTTCCCTTTGTCATCGGTATGTTACTTGCCCGAGATTCGATCGTCGGTATCTCAATACCTAGTTCAATCTTCTTACCGGCAAGTCTCTTTTACTCGTTCCGTAATACATCATCCCGCAACTAGCTCATTAGTTGCAATGCTTGCAAGGCTTATAGTGATGTGCATTACCGAGTGGGCCCAGAGATACCTCTCCGACAATCGGAGTGACAAATCCTAGTCTCGAAATACGCCAACCCAACAAGTACCTTTGGAGACACCTGTAGAGCACCTTTATAATCACCCAGTTACGTTGTGACGTTTGGTAGCACACAAAGTGTTCCTCCGGTAAACGAGAGTTGCATAATCTCATAGTCATAGGAACATGTATAAGTCATGAAGAAAGCAATAGCAACATACTAAACGATCGAGTGCTAAGCTAACGGAATGGGTCAAGTCAATCACATCATTCTCCTAATGATGTGATCCCGTTAATCAAATGACAACTCATGTCTATGGCTAGGAAACATAACCATCTTTGACCAACGAGCTAGTCAAGTAGAGGCATACTAGTGACACTCTGTTTGTCTATGTATTCACACATGTATCAAGTTTCTGGTTAATACAATTCTAGCATGAATAATAAACATTTATCATGATATAAGGAAATAAATAATAACTTTATTATTGCCTCTAGGGCATATTTCCTTCAGTCTCCCACTTGCACTAGAGTCAATAATCTAGTTCACATCGTCATGTGATTTAACATCAATAGTTCACATCACCATGTGATTAACACCCATAGTTCACATCGTCATGTGACCAACACCCAAAGGGTTTACTAGAGTCAGTAATCTAGTTCACATCGCTATGTGATTAACACCCAAAGAGTACTAAGGTGTGATCATGTTTTGCTTGTGAGATAATTTTAGTCAACGGGTCTGTCACATTCAGATCCGTAAGTGTTTTGCAAATTTCTATGTCTACAATGCTCTGCACGGAGCTACTCTAGCTAATTGATCCCACTTTCAATATGTATCTAGACCGAGACAGAGTCATCTAGATTAGTGTCAAAACTTGCATCGACGTAACCCTTTACGACGAACCTTTTGTCACTTCCATAATCGAGAAACATATCCTTATTCCACTAAGGATAATTTTGACCGCTGTCCAGTGATCTACTCCTAGATCACTATTGTACTCCCTTGCCAAAATCAGTGTAGGGTATACAATAGATCTGGTACACAGCATGGCATACTTTATAGAACCTATGGCCGAGGCATAGGGAATGACTTTCATTCTTTTTCTATCTTCTGCCGTGGTCGGGCTTTGAGTCTTACTCAATTTCACACCTTGTAACACAGGCAAGAAACTCTTTCTTTGACTGTTCCATTTTGAACCACTTCAAAATCTTATTAAGGTATGTACTCATTGAAAAAACTTATCAAGCATCTTGATCTATCTCTATAGATCTTGATGCTCAATATGTAAGCAGCTTCACCGAGGTCTTTCTTTGAAAAACTCCTTTCAAACACTCCTTTATGCTTTGCAGAATAATTCTATATTATTTCCGATCAACAATATGTCATTCACATATACTTATCAGAATGTTCTAGTGCTCCCACTCACTTTCTTGTAAATACAGGCTTCACCACAAGTCTGTATAAAACTATATCCTTTGATCAACTTATCAAAGCGTATATTCCAACTCCGAGATGCTTGCACCAGTCCATAGATGGATCGCTGGAGCTTGCATATTTTGTTAGCACCTTTAGGATTGACAAAACCTTCTGATTGCATCATATACAACTCTTCTTTAATAAATCCATTAAGGAATGCAGTTTTGTTTATCCATTTGCCAGATTTCATAAAATGCGGCAATTGCTAACATGATTCGGACAGACTTAAGCATAGATACGAGTCAACACCTTAAACTTGTCGAAAACCTTTTGCGACAATTCTAGCTTTGTAGATAGTAACACTACTATCAGCGTCCGTCTTCCTCTTGAAGATCCATTTAATCTCAATTGCTTGCCGATCATCGGGCAAGTCAACCAAAGTCCATACTTTGTTCTCATACATGGATCCCATCTCGGATTTCATGGCCTCAAGCCATTTTGCGGAATCTGGGCTCACTATCGCTTCTTCATAGTTCGTAGGTTCGTCATGGTCTAGTACCATAACCTCCAGAACAGGATTACCGTACCACTCTGGTGCGGATCTTAATCTGGTTGACCTACGAGGTTCAGTAATCACTTGATCTGAAGTTTCATGATCATTACCATTAACTTCCTCACTAATTGGTGTAGGTGTCGCAGAAACTGGTTTCTGTGATGATCTACTTTCCAATAAGGGAGCAGGTACAGTTACCTCATCAAGTTCTACTTTCCTCCCACTCACTTCTTTCGAGAGAAACTCCTTCTCTAGAAAGGATCCATTCTTAGCAACGAATGTCTTGCCTTCGGATCTGTGATAGAAGGTGTACCCAACAGTCTCCTTTGGGTATCCTATGAAGACACATTTCTTCGATTTAGGTTCGAGCTTATCAGGTTGAAGTTTCTTCACATAAGCATCGCAACCCCAAACTTTAAGAAACGACAACTTTGGTTTCTTGCCAAACCATAGTTCATAACGGATTTCGATGGTGCCCTATTTAGAGTGAATGCAGCCGTCCCTAAAGCATAACCCCAAAACGATAGCGGTAAATCAGTAAGAGACATCATAGATCGCACCATATCTAGTAAAGTACGATTACGGCGTTCGGACACACCATTATGATGTGGTGTTCCGGGTGGCGTGAGTTGCGAAACTATTCCGCATTGTTTCAAATGTAGGCCAAACTCGTAACTCAAATATTCTCCTCCACGATCTGATCGTAGGAACTTTATTTGCTTGTTACGATGATTTTCAACTTCGCTCTAAAATTCTTTGAACTTTTCAAATGTTTCAGACTTATGTTTCATTAAGTAGATATACCCATATCTGCTTAAATCATCTGTGAAGGTGAGAAAATAACGATATCCGCAACGAGCCTCAATATTCATCGGACCACATACATCTGTATGTATGATTTCCAACAAATCAGTTGCTCTCTCCATAGTTCCGGAGAATGGTGTTTTAGTCATCTTGCCCATGAGGCACGGTTCGCAAGTACCAAGTGATTCATAATCAAGTGGTTCCAAAAGTCCATCAGTATGGAGTTTCTTCATGCGCTTTACACCAATATGACCTAAATGGTAGTGCCACAAATAAGTTGCACTATCATTATTAACTTTGCATCTTTTGGCTTCATTATTATGAATATGTGTATCACTACGATCGAGACCCAACAAACCATTTTATTGGGTGTATGACCATAGAAGGTTTTATTCATGTAAACAGAACAACAATTATTCTCTAATTTAAACGAATAACCGTATTGCAACAAACATGATCAAATCATATTCATGCTCAACGCAAACACCAAATAACACTTATTTAGTTTCAACACTAATCCCAAAAGTATAGGGAGTGTGCGATGATGATCATATCAATCTTGGAACTACTTCCAACACACATCGTCACCTCGCCTTTTACTAGTCTCTGTTTATTCTGCAACTCCCGTTTCGAGTTACTACTCTAAGCAACTGAACCAGTATCAAATGCCGAGGGGTTGCTATAAACACTAGTAAAGTACACATCAATAACATGTATATCCAATATACCTTTGTTCACTTTGCCATCCTTCTTATCCACCAAATACTTGGGGTAGTTCCGCTTCCAGTGACCAGTCCCTTTGCAGTAGAAGCACTTAGTCTCAGGCTTAGGACAAGACTTAGGCTTCTTCACTTGAGCAGCAACTTGCTTGCCGTTCTTCTTGAAGTTCCCCTTCTTCCCTTTGCCCTTTTCTTGAAACTAGTGGTCTCGTCAACCATCAACACTTGATGTTTTTCTTGATTTCTACCTTCGTCGATTTCAGCATCACGAACAGCTCGGGAATTACTTTAGTCATCCCTTGCATACTACAGTTCATCACGAAGTTCTACTAACTTGGTGATGGTGACTAGAGAATTCTGTCAATCACTATTTTATCTGGAAGATTAACTCCCACTTGATTCAAGCGATTTTAGTACCCAGACAATCTGAGCACATGCTCACTGCTTGAGCTATTCTCCTCCATCTATTAGCTATAGAACTTGTTGGAGACTTCATATCTCTCAACTCGGGTATTTGCTTGAAATATTAACTTCAACTCCTGGAACATCTCACATGGTCCATGACGTTCAAAACGTCTTCGAAGTCCCGATTCTAAGCCGTTAAGCATGGTGCACTAAACTATCAAGTAGTCATCATATTGAGCTAGCCAAACGTTCATAATGTCTGCATCTGCTCCTGCAATAGGTCTGTCACCTAGCAGTGCATCAAGGACATAATTCTTCTGTGCAGCAATGAGGATAATCCTCAGATCACGGATCCAATCCGCATCTTTGCTACTAACATCTTTCAACATAATTTTCTCTAGGAACATATCAAAATAAACACAAGGAAGCAACAACGCGAGCTATTGATCTACAACATAATTTGCAAAATACTATCAGGACTAAGTTCATGATAAATTTAAGTTCAATTAATCATATTACTTAAGAACTCCCACTTAATAGACATCCCTCTAATCCTCTAAGTGATCACGTGATCCATATCAACTAAACCATGTCCGATCATCACGTGAGATGGAGTAGTTTCAACAGTGAACATCACTATGTTGATCATATCTACTATATGATTCACGCTCGACCTTTCGGTCTCCGTGTTCCGAGGCCATATCTGTTATATGCTAGGCTCGTCAAGTTTAACCTGAGTATTCCGCGTGTGCAACTGTTTTGCACCCATTGTATTTGAATGTAGAGCCTATCACACCCAATCATCACGTGGTGTCTCAGCACGAAGAACTTACGCAACGGTGCATACTCACGGAGAACACTTATACTTTGATAATTTTGTGAGGGATCATCTTATAATGCTACCGTCAATCAAAGCAAGATAAGATGCATAAAAGATAAACATCACATGCAATCAATATAAGTGATATGATATGGCCATGATCATCTTGTGCTTGTGATCTCCATCTCCGAAGCACCGTCATGATCACCATCGTCACCGGCGCGACACCTTGATCTCCATCGTAGCATCGTTGTCGTCTCGCCAACTATTGCTTTTACGACTATCGCTACCGCTTAGTGATAAAGTAAAACAATTATATGGCGATTGCATTGCATACAATAAGGCGACAACCATATGGCTCCTGCCGGTTGCCGATAACTCGGTTACAAAACATGATCATCTCATACAATAAAATTCAGCAGCATGTCTTGACCATATCACATCACAACATGCCCTGCAAAAACAAGTTAGACGTCCTCTACTTTGTTGTTGCATGTTTTACGTGGCTGCTACGGGCTTAGCAAGAACCGTTCTTACCTACGCATCAAAACCACAACGATAGTTTGTCAAGTTGGTGTTGTTTTAACCTTCGCAAGGACCGGGCGTAGCCACACTCGGTTCAACTAAAGTGAGAGAGACAGACACCCGCCGGTCACCTTTAAGCAACGAGTGCTCATAACGGTGAAACCAGTCTCGCGTAAGCGTACGCGTAATGTCGGTCCGGGCCGGTTCATCTCACAATACCGCTGAACCAAAGTATGACATGCTGGTAAGCAGTATGACTTATATCGCCCACAACTCACTTGTGTTCTACTCGTGCATATGACATCTACGCATAAAACCAAGCTCGGATGCCACTGTTGGGGAACGTAGTAATTTCAACAAATTTCCTACGCACACGCAAGATCATGGTGATGCATAGCAACGAGAGGGGAGAGTGTTGTTCACATACCCTCGTAGACCGAAAGCGGAAGCGTTAACACAACGCGGTTGATGTAGTCGTACGTCTTCACGATCCGACCGATCAAGTACCGAACGCACGGCACCTCCGAGTTCAGCACACGTTCAGCTCGATGACGTCCCTCGAACTCCGATCCAGCCGAGTGTTGAGGGAGAGTTTCGTCAGCACGACGGCGTGGTGACGATGATGATGTTCTACCGACGTAGGGCTTCGCCTAAGCACCGCTACGATATTATCGAGGTGTAATATGGTGGAGGGGGGCACCGCACACGGCTAAAAGATCGTTGATCAATTGTGTGTCTTTGGGGTGCCCCCCTGCCCCCGTATATAAAGGAGCAAGGGGAGGCGGCCGGCCTAGGAGGAGGGTGTGCCAAGGGGGGAGTCCTACTCCCACCGGGAGTAGGACTCCTCCTTTCCTTGTTGGAGTAGGAGAGAAGGAAAGAGGGGGAGAGGGAGAAGGAAAAGGGGGCTGCACCCCTTGTCCAATTCGGACCAGAGGGGGGGTGCGCGCCTCCTTCATTTTGGCCTCTCTCCTCTATTCCCGTATGGCCCAATAAGGCCCAATACTTCTCCCCGGCGAATTCCCGTAACTCTCCGGTACTCCGATAAATACCCGAATCACTCGGAACCTTTCCGAAGTCCGAATATAGTCGTCCAATATATCGATCTTTACGTCTCGGCCATTTCGAGACTCCTCGTCATGTCCCTGATCTCATACGGGACTCCGAACTCCTTCGGTATATCAAAACACATAAACTCATAATATAACCGTCATCTAACTTTAAGCGTGCGGACCCTACGGGTTTGAGAACTATGTAGACATGACCGAGACACGTCTCCGGTCAATAACCAATAGCGGAACCTGGATGCTCATATTGTCTCCCACATATTCTACGAAGATCTTTATCGGTCAAACCGCATAACAACATACGTTGTTCCCTTTCTCATCGGTATGTTACTTGCCCGAGATTCGATCGTCGGTATCTCAATACCTAGTTCAATCTCGTTACCGGCAAGTCTCTTTTACTCGTTCCGTAATACATCATCCCGCAACTAGCTCATTAGTTGCAATGCTTGCAAGGCTTATAGTGATGTGCATTACCGAGTGTGCCCAGAGATATGTCTCCGACAATCGGAGTGACAAATCCTAATCTCGAAATACGCCAACCCAATAAGTACCTTCGGAGACACCTGTAGAGCACCTTTTATAATCACCCAGTTACGTTGTGACGTTTGGTAGCACACAAAGTGTTCCTCCGGTAAACGGGAGTTGCATAATCTCATAGTCATAGGAACATGTATAAGTCATGAAGAAAGCAATGGCAACATACTAAACGATCGAGTGCTAAGCTAACGGAATGGGTCAAATCAATCACATCATTCTCCTAATGATGTGATCCCGTTAATCAAATGACAACTCATGTCTATGGCTAGGAAACATAACCATCTTTGATCAACGAGCTAGTCAAGTAGAGGCATACTAGTGACACTATGTTTGTCTATGTATTTACACATGTATCAAGTTTCCGGTTAATACAATTCTAGCATGAATAATAAACATTTATCATGATATAAGGAAATAAATAATAACTTTATTATTGCCTCTAGGGCATATTTCCTTCACACGAACACCGTCCGATGGCAGATCTACGTCATGCTCATCGTGACTGTTTGGCCCACCTGTCCTGGGCTCGAATCCGTCGAAGATCAAGTCTCCGCGGATGTCGACCGTATACACTACTAGGAAAAGGGCTATAGATGTAATGGCCACTAATGGCGCACCAGACATGTGGTGCGCCACTACTATATAGCAGTGGCGCACCATGGTGCGCCATTAGTGTGAAAGACACTAATGGCGCACCAGACACACGGTGCGCCATTAGTAACAAAAACTTTTTTTATTATTTTTCCAAACATACTTATGGCGCACCAGCCACATAGTGCGCCACTACTATATTTTTTTATTTTTTATTTTTTGCAAAACTACTAATGGCGCACTGTTCCCTGGTGCGCCATTAGTGTTTTTTTTGCAAAACTACTAATGGCGCACCACCAGTAGGTGCGCCATTAGTAACCAGGGTTACTCATGGCGCATTAGGTGGTGGTGCGCCATTAGTAACCTGGGACGAGCTAGATATTTTGGACAGCCACACCTACCCACTCACTTTCCCCACTTCATTCTCTCCACCTCCTCCTCCAAGCTTGTCTCGGCTGCCTCCTCCTCCTCACCTCATTTGCACCATAAATTCATCCAAATTAAGTGGTTAAATTACCTTTTTTTATATGTAAGTAAGGGGGAAGCTATCTTTATGTTGTTCTCCCTCTCGAACAACGTGCACATGCACTTTTTATGGCCTAGCTAGATCTATGTATGTTTGTGGTGTTGCATATGTTTGTGGTGTTGCATATATGTTTGTGTTTGCAGGTACCGGTATTTGAAATGCGATAGTTGCCAATATTTTGCCGGAATGTTGATTCATTTCCGTTTCGGCGAGAATTTTGGCACTATGCATTCTTTTTGGTCCTATTTTTAGGGAAAGTCATGCCAAATTTTTTCTTGGTTCTAAAATATCGTTTTGCTCTACCCCGCAGGCGACCATGGTCCGCACGATGACCGAAGGCATCGTGAATAGGTTTTTGAGCTCCGCGAAGGCCGAGATGCTTGAAAAGAACGAGACGGAGATAAGATGTCCGTGTCGAAGATGCAAGCTGAAGAGCCTTATTGCGGACCCGGATTCCGGGCAGGTGCGGGACCACCTGCTCTTGCGTGGTTTCATGGATGGCTATCGGTGGCAAGGTGATGAAGATGACTATGAAGTCGTCCATGGGGGTCGGGCAAGAAATGAGGATGGGCAGCAAGACAACCACCGCGGCTCGGGCGGGCGAGAAGACGAAGAATCTCCAGGACATGATCACGACGGTGATGCTGTACACAGTCATCATGTAGAAGATGCCGGACATGATGATGAGGAAGATGCGGGAGCAGACGAAGGGCATGATCATGAAGATGAAGATGCCGGCGGAGCAGACGACGATGGACCATCGATGGGCTGGGTGCAGGACCCTCATATTCAAGAGCTGCTTCTCAAGCAGACGGATAACGCAAGAGCTGCCGCCCGAGAGAAAGCCAAGCTGGATCAACTGGAGATAGACGCGGTTACTCCATTGTATGAAGGATGCAGGCCCGAGGATACCCGCCTGAAAGTAACGCTCATGGCTCTGGAGATGAAGGTAAAACACAAAATGACCGACGCATGCTTCGACGAGAACATGTCATTCTGGCACGAACGTCTTCCCAAGGGGAACAAGTGCCCGACCAGTTTCGAGGAGGCGAAGAAAATCGTGTGTCCTCTGGATTTACCGCACGTGAAATACCATGTGTGCATGAACAATTGCATCATTTATCGGGACGAGCACGCGGAGTCTACCATATGTCCGGTGTGCGGCGTCACTCGATACAAGAAGAGGAAGAAAGCTCCTCGAAAAGTGGTGTGGTACTTTCCGATCACTCCTCGTCTGCAGCGGTATTTCGCGGACCCTAAGGTAGCAAAGCTCCTGCGTTGGCACGCGGATAGGGAGGAGAAGAAGCGAGAAGATGACGCAAATGATCCGGAGATAAATAAAAAAGACAAGATGCTGAGTCACCCTAAGGATGGGAGCCAGTGGCAAGCGTTGAACTTCGAACACCCAGAATTTGGGAAGGATCCAAGGAACATCGTGCTGGGCGCGAGCACCGATGGAGTCAATCCGTTTGGCAGCCAGAGAAGCACACATAGCACCTGGCCTGTGTTTGTGTGGATGTACAACCTTCCCCCTGGTTGTGCATGAAGAGGAAGTACATTCACATGAGTATGCTAATTGAAGGGCCGAAACAACCAGGGAACGACATCAATCTGTATCTGGGGCTGCTGAAAGAGGAGCTAGACACGCTGTGGAAAACGCCAGCCAATACGTGGGACGCCGCAGAGAAAGAATATTTCCCTATGAGAGCCGCACTGCTCACGACGGTGCACGACTATCTCGGTTACGGATATCTCGCGGGGCAGGTGGTCCACGGATTTTCTGGATGCGTCAGGTGCATGGATGACACAACGTATCGCCAGCTAGATAGAGATCCCGGGTCTTCGAAAACCGTGTTCATGGGACATCGAAGGTGGCTTCGCGACGATGACCCGTGGAGGAAACGCAAGGATCTGTTCGATGGTGAAACCGAACCCCGAAGACGCCCGCGTACAAGGAGCGGCGAGGAAATAGACGAGCTGTTGAAAAATTGGAAAGATTGCCCACTGCCGGGAAAAGAAAGGCCAGGGAAAAAGGCGCCAGAGCCGCTGCTGAAGGTATGGAAAACGAGGTCTGTTTTCTGGGACTTGCCGTACTGGAAGATCCACCGTGTGCCTCACAGCCTTGATGTCATGCATATCACGAAGAACGTGTGCGAGAGTCTGCTTGGTACCCTGCTCAACATGCCAGAGAGGACCAAAGATGGGCCGAAAGCAAGGGCAGACTTGAAATCAATGGGCATCAGGGAGGAGCTTCACGCTAATGATGATGATGATGATGAGGCGAAGCAGGACACGGAAAGTCGTCGCAAAGGCAAAAAGGCCAAGAAGACCGGAAATGACTTCCCTCCCGCGTGCTTCACTCTAAGTCAGGAGGAGATCGATCAGTTTTTCACCTGCCTCGTAGGAGTAAAACTTCCTTACGGTTACGCGGGGAAGATAAGCAGATACCTAGACTCAGCGAAGCAGAAGTTCAGCGGGATGAAGTCTCACGACTGTCACGTGCTGATGACGCAGATACTTCCAGTTGCAATCCGTGGGATCATGGACGCGCACGTCCGTGAAACGCTATTTGGCCTATGCAACTTTTTCGACGTCATCTCTCGGAAGTCGGTTGGCGTGAGGCAACTCAGAAGGCTACAGGAAGAGATCGTGGTGATACTATGCGAGCTTGAGATGTACTTCCCGCCCGCATTCTTCGACGTTATGGTGCATCTGCTGGTCCATATCGTGGAGGATATCATCCAACTCGGGCCGACGTTCCTGCACAGCATGATGCCGTTCGAAAGGATGAATGGTGTCATCAAAGGATACGTTCGCAACATGTCACGTCCAGAGGGAAGCATAGCCAGGGGCTTTCTGACCGAAGAGTGCATCTCCTACTGCACGAATTATCTAGGCATCGAGAACCCCGTTGGTCTGCCCGTCAACAGGCACCTCGGCAGGCTCGCTGGATGGGGTCACCGTGAGGGTCGCCGCGAAATGCATGTCGACTTCGATGGTCGACTCGCCGACTTTGAAAGAGCAAACCTAGTCGCGCTACAACACATAGACGTGGTCGATCCTTGGGTGGTAGAGCACAAAACCTTTATTGAGAAGACGTACAATGACCGAGGCCAACAGAGGACGGACGGAGATATAATCAAAGAGCACAACTCATGTTTCACGCGTTGGTTCAAGCAGAAGCTTCTGTCGTACCCTTTACATGAGGATTCTTCCGCGGAAGAACAACTCATATTCGCCTTGTCACAGGGCGCCGAGCACAACCTGATGACGTATGAGGCGTACGATATCAACGGCTACACATTCTACACCGAGGACAAGGACATGAAGAGCGATGGTTATCAGAACTCCGGGGTAACGATGGAATCCTACACCGGTAACGACAAGGACAGATACTACGGAAGGATCGAGGAGATCTGGGAGCTGAGCTACGCTGGAGAGAAGGTCCCGATGTTCCGTGTCAGATGGGCCAAGAGCGTCATAAAAGAAGACCGGTATTTCACCACCATGGTTATACCCGAAGCCAAATCCAAGACCGCAGGCGCGAACGTCACCGCGAAAAATGAGCCATGGGTACTGGCTTCCCAAGTGGACCAATGCTTCTTCATTACCGACCCGTCAAAGCCCAGTCGTGTTGTCGTGAGGAGAGGCAAAAGGAAGATCATCGGAATGGATGGAGTCGCCAATGAGCAAGACTTCGACAAGTACGACGACCCGAAGATGGAACATGACGACGACGATGAAGTATCAGCATACACCACAAGAAGAAGCAGGACCACCCTACCTAAAGGACGTCCGTTCAAGAGAAGAACTCCATTTACGAAAAATAAGGGCAAGAAGATTGTGAACAGATAGCTAGCTAAGATCGATTGTATTTAAATTGTAGCCTTCATTTCTCGATTGTATTTCATGGGCACTTTTTGAACTCATGAATATTTTTAAATTTCATGGACACTCGATCTCGATCCCCCTCCATCTCGATCGCTATCCCACCTCGCCAGATCCGGTCCCCCTCGCCGCCGAGCACCCCCCGCACCCTCTACCCTGCTCCACCGGCCGCCGTCGCCGACCCCCCGCACCCTCCCCCGCTCCACCGCCGCCGACGACCCACCGCATCCTCCCTGCTCCACCGCCACCGGCGACCCACCGCACCCTCCCGGCCCGCTCCACCGCGCCGACGACTCCCCGCACCCTCCCCGGCCCGCTCCACCGTCACAAATGAATGCAACTAAAATTGCAAAAAAACAAATTTGATTATATTTTCAAATAATAAATTTGATGATTTTTTTCATATTCATAAATATTATTACTGTTTTTACAAAAAAATATTACTGTTTCATATTCATATTCATTTTTAAAAAAATTATTAGATGCAACAAAAAATAATAAAAAATATTACTAATGGCACACCTCTGGCTGGTGCGCCATTGCTATATAAAAAAAGTTTACTAATGGCGCACCGATCGTGGGTGCGCCATTGCTATATAAAAAACATTCTAATGGCGCACCGCTTCGTGGTGCGCCATTAGTAAGTTTCCCCCCTATAGCTAATTCCTCCCTCTCCCTCGCCAGTTCCCCTTCGTCCCTCTCCCTCGCCAGATCCACCCGCGCGCTGCCCCGACCCCCGCCGGACTCCACCCCCGCCGCCCCCGCGCCCCCACCACTGCAGCTCCCCCGCGCCGCCGCCCCCGCGCCCCCGCGCCCCGAGCCGGAGGAGGAGGACCAGGAGGAGGACGAGGAGGAGGTCTTCCTCTTCGACTACGAGGACTCGGACGAGCTCGGACGCCCTCGAGCCATCCCTTCGATGCCCGCCGATTTCCTCCGCCTCGGCCACCATCGCCACCGCTCGACGCCGAATTCGCGCCGCCTCGACTAGCTCCGGCTACCCCGAGTCGCCCTCGACCTCCCAGTGAGCACCCGAGCCGCTTCCCCCTCTTCCCCCTCTTGATTTCCTTCTGATGTGTTCTAGTTCATGCATCGTGTACGAGTTGGTGTCGGCCATTACTTAATTTCCTAAGCAGTTCCATTACTTAACTGGTTCCCCCGAAGAAGATTTTTTGTTTGTATACAGGAGGGTGAGTGAGGAGGGCAGGAGAAATAGATGGATCAATCACAGAGTCAGTGGTTGTTGCATTGCAGTTGCTTGCAAATTAGGAGGTACTATGTGAGAAGGAGAGCTAAACCAGTAGAGGAGCAGCGGAGGCAGAGGCAGCTAGGCAGTCAATTAGGAAAGTTGGTGTGTGCTCTGAAGCAAGAGTGAAGTCAAGGAGATTTGTTGGTTTGCTAAGTTAGAGAAAAACTTTGTGTCCAAGTAGTAGCCATCAGGAGGTTGAAGTAGGTGGATCACCAATCATAGTCAGCAGTTTATATTGGAGCTTGGTGTACTGAACTCTGAATATTCTTTTTGCAGTTCATCTATGTTTAGGGATTTATAAGTGGTGTCTTTCTTGTGTTTTATACTAGTAGTATCACCTTTTTTACTAGTAGCCATTAATTAAGATTCATTTTTTAGTCATCATGCCTTGTTGCCTCTGTGCAAGTTGTGATCATCCAAGCAGAGGAATTATAATCCTTGAGCTCTTCTTCCGCTGTTTCTCCTGTCAATCTAACTGCCTCTATTCAGAGAAGAGAAGAGAATACAAATGAATTGGCTTGTTTATGTCAAATACAAATGAATTGCTATTTGTGGAGTTTAGGCTCCTTTGAATCAAGGCAGCACTGTCAAATGAGCTCCTCTTCTTTCTACTCCTTAGCTAGACATAAACTTGGCAAGTTTTAGGGAAAAAAATACAAATGATAGTCACTGCAGCTGCACATGATCTCTGCTAGTTATAGAAATTCATTGCTTGTCCTATGTTTTCTGTCAGGGTATTGTTCAGGAAGCTTGCTTGAGTTTATGTCCTTTAATTTGTAAATCTGCAGTTCTAGCCACTGCTTGCTGTTAGTTCCTCAAGGAGTTCTACACAAAATTAGCTCAACAAGTTGCATCTGGCTTTTACAAAGTTGTTTTGTCTTAAGAGGATAAGTTGTTGTATATACTGTCATAAAGTTCAGCAAGAACAGGGCATCAACAGTGCTACTCTAGTATCTAGTTGGGGAGGGACAAATGGACAGGGCATCACTGTAGCTGTACTGCACAACAAACTATTAGTCTTAGGATTAACACTCCTCATATGAGATGAGAGGATTTTTTTTAAATGGCTTCTTGCAGTTTTGAAAATTCAGTTTATTCGGTTACTGAAAATTCAGTTAATTCAGTTAGGCACACAAATTTCAGAAGTTTTGTGTGCCCTAGTACTTGGTGTTTGTAGAAAACCAGGAGTGTCAATGTGACTAGAATTCACTTGTTCTTATATGGGTGAAACTTCACTTGTTTTTAGGCTAGTGCAGGGTGTTGCTTTATTCTGTCATCATTTGTAACTATGTCACAAATAAATTGTTCCTTCTTCTGTATTTGACAAGTAATGACTGTTGATAAGCTGAGGCATGGATTAAGCTGTTTCTTTGCTGTAACATACTGTATATCACTCCACAATGAAATACATTACATATTGATGTGCTTTGTAAAACTTGTTCATGTACTGAACTACTAATGCCTTGTGATGCTCTGAATTACTTGTGATGCCTCTGAATTACTTGTGATCCCATTGAGAAAGACTTGTAAAGATGATGATCATCTTTTATAGAAAACAATTTCTGTAAACACGTCAGTAACTTTGCTAGTTTGCTGGGTTTTGTCTCCGACCATTGTGTCGTGATGATTTTGCAGGTACCCTGAGAGGCCCTTGAGTTTGCTGGAATGTCGATTAACTTCCGTTCCGGCAAATTCGGGTACTCCATATGTCCTATTTTCAGCAAAGGTCATGCTGAAATTTTCCGTGAATGTTAGCATTACTTTGCTAAAAATAGGACATATGGGGTACTTGTGACTAATGCATGCGCCGGGGTCTTAGTACTTAATTAAGTAGGATCAACCGCCCCTTTATTCTTGCTGCATTAAACCATAGGTAGCAATAGAGCCAAGTGATTAGGCCCAACTTAGAATTCTCCTTCCCAGCTTAGCTTTTAGGGTGCCTCGGTGTCGATGAGAACCTAAATGATGCATGCTTAGGCTTTTAGGGTGCCTCGGCGTCGACAAACCCTAAATGATAAAAGCTTAGCTTTTAGGATGCCTCGGTGTCGACAAACCCTAAATGATGAGACCATGATCTTGTTCCTTGACAATAACCAACTTTTTGACCAAACTTTTTTCCTATTTAGAGCGAAACATGGCCCACAACGATGAGGCCGGCGGTTCGGGCGGCAAGCAATTCTGGGAGCTGTCCCAGGAGATGGAGGAAGAACCTCACCGCTATGAGGACGCCGCCGCGGAAGACACCGATCCTGACTACACAACCCCTAGTGGCGTCGGGGATGACACCACTGATGGTGCCGCCGAGGATGCCACCACTGATGATGGCGGCGCACGCACAGATGGCAGCCAACCGAAGAGGCAACGGAAGGACCGGCGCCCGAACATGCTCGGCACCGTCAAGGAGGAATTTACTGAAGTGAACTCCGACGGGCATCCAACGGCGCCCAAACAAGTAGTCAAGGGGTACTCGGTTCAGCTCGGGTGCATTCTCTGGAGCATCGTCTCGATCAACACCGAGAACCTAAGGCATAAGGACCGAGGGAATTTGCGCAGCCTCCTCTTCACGAAGCTGCACGAACGATACAAGTTCCCCGCTGAGTTTGCAAACACACGCCTCTCAGGGAATAAAGTGAACAGTGCCGCCCTCACGAGGATGAGCACGGCCCTGTCTACATGGAGAAGCATGGTGAAGGCAATGATTGAAAAGGTGATAGTTATGAGAAGATCAAGGCGAAATATCCTTTGATGAGCGAAGATGACTACAAGGAGTTCAAGATCAAGTGCGAGAGCAGCGCAACCTCCGAATCAAGTCAGTGGGGGAAAGAAATGCGGGAGTTGAACTTAGGGGTCCACCAACTCGGTCCCGGCGGTTACAGAGTGGCGGAGCCTATATGGGACAAGGAGGACGCGGAGCGTGCCGAGCAAGGCCTACCGCCCCGCTTCGAGAAATTACGTGACAAGCAGACCAGGAACTTTGTCAGGGCCCGGTACAAGGAGGACCCGGTAACAAAGGAGCTTACCACGGATCCGAAGACCAGGGCGCTTGAGCTTGTTCTGGTAAGGAATACACCCCCGCGTAATTAGCTCCATATGGTTGCATTCTAATTAATGAAGCCAAATTTCTAAATGGTTCACATTCCTTCCGCAGGAGGCTGAAAGCAGTAGCGCGGGGTCGTCTCAGAGCTCCCCTTTTGACACCCCTTTAAATAGGGCGTTGAACGTAATGAAAAACAAGGATAAGCTCAGTAAGCCGTCGTCAGCTGGTCGTGTGGCCGGCAAAGGCTTGTCCACAAAATGGTCGTCATACTATACCGCTGGTGGGCGAAAGGAGAAAAAGACCAGCTCGGAAAGCCAGTCGCGCGAGGTTCAAGAACTCAAGGCACAAGTGGCGCGGATTCCGGAGATTGTCCAAGAGCAAGTGCAACAACAACTGGGAACGACGCTCACCGCCATTGTGCCTACCTTGATTCAGGGGCTGACGACGTGGATTGCGGGCGGCCAACAGGGGCCTCCCCCGGTTCCCAGCTTCACGGCCAGCAACTCGCACAACGCGCAGGCGGCGCCATTGGTGTCTCCGGCGGAGGCGGTATTCGTGTCTCCGGCGCCGGCACGGGCATTGGAGCTTAATGCACCCGGGTGTACGCCGGCCGGCACCTCGCCAGCAAGCGGCCCCTCCGTCAGTTGCACGCCCGCCGTTGGCGGTGCCTCGACATTAGCCGAGCTCGACGGCATCACGGTAACTAAGCCTCTCGGCCGATGACTTCATCTCCTTGCCTTTGACTGGGCATCCCTGACGCCCTACATGTTTTCGCAGGGCGCCACCGATGTTCCTTGCACTCTCCTGCACTTCGTGGGCGGCGAGTTGGTCGATGTCGCCAAGGGCAGAATCGTTCAACCGGGCAACCGCGTGTTCCACGGTAATCCGATGCCACCCACCTTGTATAGGGTTGAACTGGTTCGGGTGCTGCCAGGCTGCGACGAGTTGTTACCTCCGATTCGACCCGCTGGGGCCGACGAAGATGATGTGATGACCCTCAGCGCCTGCGTAAGCTGGCCCCTGCTTTGGCCGAAGAGCCAGATTCGTTTGGGGGCGGGGGACACCACCCCACAGACAAGACCGCCAGTCGTGCCAGCGCCAAGCCATGGCAAGAACGCCGCAACGCTACCGGACATGCCGGACATCCCTATGGCACAGGATCCGGACATGCATATGGCACAGGATCCGGACGACGACGACAACGACGGCGGTACATTTTCCAACGTCGATAAGTACTTTGCCGAACATGGGTACGGTGACGAGTTCTGCGGGCCTCCTTCTCAAGAACCCAACCCTGAAAAAGACGACCGCGATCTAGCTGGTACGGCGGAGAAACCCAATTGCAACAGGCGTCGTCTGGCGTTCAGTTCTCAGGAGACGCCTCCAGCTGCCGCCTTCACCGAGCCTCAGATAGCTGAGGTGCCAAATATTATCAGCCCCAACACGCTCAAGAAGGCGGTCTGTGAGCAGAACTCGATCCCATTACAGCAGATCAGGAAGAAGGGACGGAAACGAAAGACTAACAAGGGCGCCAGTGCGAGCCAGCCGGCACCGAGTACGATCCGTGCTCAGGACGGGCCACCTTCACCTAAGGATATCTCGAGGAGGGTGCATGTGGCGGGTAGGGCGATGCTACCGACAAATATGCTCAATGCTGCAACCGGTGCTATGCGGAGTCTGCATGACAGTGTTCTTTCTTTGGAGAAGCGGCGTCTCAGAGAGAATGATGTGGCATACCCGGTTTTCGTGGCCAAGGTGCCAGAGGGCAAGGGCTTTGTGGATAGCGCCGTCGGGGGTACGATCGTCCTGCGGTTTGATGACATCTTTGCTATGCTTAACCTTCATCCGCTGCACTACACCTTCGTTCGGCTGTTTTCGCTGAGTATGGAGATGCGGATCATTAGAGACAAGACCCCGGACATTGTGATAGTCGACCCCTTCTACATGCGTGCCAAGATCTTGGGCAGCGCTGGGGACCGGCAAGTCGCGAGTTCACACCTCGAAGGCGTCATTCTGGCAAACCCAGATAAGGATAACTTCCTCGTGCCTTACTTTCCCGAGTAAGTCATCTCCTAACCGCCCCGTAACATGTGATTTCTTAGATTTCGATTGTTCTTTTTGTTTCTAATATTCCGTGTTCTGTGCAGTGACACACATTGCACACTCATCCTCTTAAGCCCGAAATATTCCATGGCCACGTATTTCGACCCGGACCGTGACTCCAAGATAGACTACACAAATATCAAGAAAGTTCTTGATGATGCTCTCCCCGGCTACGCCGCATCTGGAGGCACCTTTAAGAGGCCAGCTCGTAGGTACGGCAGGCACGTGTTCACCCACAATACGATGTTCCCCTGCGTCAAGCAGCCGCCTGGCGGTCAGAAGGATGCCTACTACGCCCTCCATCACATGCGGGCGATCGTACGGGACCATAATCACCTTCTGCTACCAAATAATCTCAAAGATTGGGCCGCAAGCTTGGCGGCAATCCAGGACGCGGACATCCGACAAGAATTCTTTCGCATCCAGTCGGAGTTTGCAGAAATCATCCATCAAGATGTCCTTCGTACCTCGGGGCAGTTCTACCTCAAATTTCAACCGTCCAACAGTGAGATAGACACAACGCTACAAATGCAGGCTGACAACGCCCGCGACTTCATGACCATCACGACAGACGGCGGCTTCATCCACGCTCCGGTCCCATGAGTCGAGTCGAAAGTAGTGATGCTATGTGTAGTTCTGAAACATTGATTAGCTCATGTTGTAATTAAACTTTAATGAACTTGTATGTCTCTTTGGTTTGGACAGTCGTTCAACTTAGATGTAATCGATGCTATTTATTAGTAGGACCATGAATCGTGCTATTAATGTCTTGCTTTTCTCTTCCGATCCTTTTGTTGCATACTTATATATTGCTTATGTATTGTCTGTTGTTTGGCTAGTGCATAGAGATGCCGTCGTATGTCGTGTACAAGGGTAAGGTTCCCGGAGTCTACGACGACTGGGAGGAGTGTCGGAGACAGGTTCACCGTTTCAGCGGTAACAGTTACAAAGGGTACACCACTAGGGCGGAGGCGGAATCTAGATACGCGCGCTATCTAGCGGGAGAGAGGAGGGAGCGTTGGAGGAACCGGATGAAGACCAGTTTCATCGCAATGATGCTCATCGTGATGACTGCAGCTCTCTTCTATGTGATGGTAGTTTTGATGATCGATATCGACTTGTAATGTGAAGACAAACTCGCTACTCGCGGTCTCGAGACTTGTAATGTTCTATCTTTGTTCGGTCTTTTGAATTCGGAGACTAATATGATGAATGGTATTTGGAGACTAATCTTCTATTGTATTCGATGAATCTGCTGTTGCTGTGTGGTGCTGCTTATATTCTGTCCAATAATATATTTTGTAATCTGTGCAAAAATCAGAAAAGAGAAAAATCCCTAATATACATACTAATGGCGCATCTCCCCAACGTGCGCCATTAGTATGCCAAAGGATACTAATGCCGCATCACCAAGCAGTGCGCCATTAGTATGCCAAAGGATACTAATGGCGCATCACCCCGCAGTGCGCCATTAGTATGCCAAAGGATACTAATGGCGCATCACCCCGCAGTGCGCCATTAGTATGGCAAAGCACATGGGTAAATATGGCCCCCTGGGAGGCATACTAATGGCGCACTGCCTGGTGCGCCATTAGTATACCAGATACTAATGGCGCACCAGTGGTGCGCCATTAGTAAAAAATACTAGTGGCGTGGTACTAGTGGCACACCAGTAGTGCGCCATCAGTAGGCAAAACTGGTGCGCCACTAGTAGGCCTTTTCCTAGTAGTGATAGTTCAAGCTTCCAAACCTGACCTGATGGCCAGGGGCGTAGCTATCGATCTGCTCTAGATGACCAAGCGAGTTGGCCCGCAGTGCGAAGCCGCCGAATACGAAGATCTGTCCGGGGAGGGAAACCTCACCCTGGATTGCATCGTTGTAGATGATTGAAGGAGCCATCAAGCCTTATCGTGACGACACAGCGGAACTCTCAATGAAAGCACCAATGTCGGTGTCAAAACCGGCGGATCTCGGGTAGGGGGGCCCGAACTGTGCGTCTAAGACTAATGGTAATAGGAGGCAGGGGACACGATGTTTACCCAGGTTCGGGCCCTCTCGATGGAGGTAATACCCTACTTCCTGCTTGATTGATCTTGATGATATGAGTATTACAAGATTTGATCTACCACGAGATCGTAGAGGCTAAACCCTAGAAGCTAGCCTATGGTATGATTGTTGATGATGATGTTGTTGATCCTACGGACTAAACCCTCCGGTTTATATAGACGCCGGAGGGGCTAGGGTTATACAGAGTCGGTTACAGAGAAGGAAATCTACATATCTGAATCGCCAAGCTTGCCTTCCATGCAAAGGAGAGTCCCATCCGGACACGGGACGAAGTCTTCAATATCGTATCTTCATAGTCCAATAGTCCGGCCAAAGTATATAGTCCGGCTGTCCGGATACCCCCTTATCCAGGACTCCCTCAACGGGTGCAAGCCAGTTTTGCACACGCGGAATACTCGGGTTAAACTTGACGAGCCTAGCATATGCAGATATGGCCTCGGAACACTGGAGACCAAAAGGTCGAGCGTGAATCATATAGTAGATATGATCAACATAGTGATGTTCACCATTGAAAACTACTCCATCTCACGTGATGATCGGACATGGTTTAGTTGATTTGGATCACGTGATCATTTAGATGACTAGAGGGATGTCTATCTAAGTGGGAGTTCTTAAGTAATATATTTAATTGAACTTTAATTTATCATGAACTTAGTCCTGGTAGTATTAGCATATATATGTTGTAGATCAATAGCTCGCGATGTAGCTCCCTGTGTATTTTTATATGTTCCTAGAGAAATATAAGTTGAAAGATGATAGTAGCAATGATGCGGACTTTGTCCGTGATCTGAGGATTTTCCTCATTGCTGCACAGAAGAATTATGTCCTTGATGCACCGCTAGGTGATAGACCTATTGCAGGAGCAGATGCAGACGTTGTGAACGCTTTGACAAAAGCTCGGTATGATAACTACTTGATGGTTCAGTGCACCATGCTTTACGGCTTAGAATCGGGACTTCAAAATGTTTTGAACGACACGGAGCATATAAGATGTTCCAAGAGTTGAAATTGGTATTTCATACTCATGCCCGTATCAAGAGGTATGAGACCTCTGACAGTAGTTTGCCTACAAGATGGAGGAGAATAGCTCAACCAGTGAGCATGTACTCTGATTGTCTAGGTAATACAATTGCTTGAATCAAGTGGGAGTTAATCTTCCAGATTAGATAGTAATTGACAAAGTTCTCTAGTCACTATCTCCAAGTTACTAGAACTTCGTGATGAACTATAATATGCAAGGGATGACGAAAGTAATTCCCGAGCTCTTCGTGATGCTGAAATCGACGAAGGTGGAAATCAAGAAAGAGCATCAAGTGTTGATGGTTAACAAGACCACTAGTTTCAAGAAAAGGGCAAAGGGATAGAAGGGGAACTTCAAGAAGAATGGCAAGCAAGTTGCTGCTCAAGTGATGAAGCCCAAGTCTGGACCTAAGCCTGAGACTGAGTGCTTCTACTGCAAAGGAAATGGTCGCTGAAAGTGGAACTACCCTAGATACTTGGTGGGTAAGAAGGATGGCAAAGTGAACAAAGCTATATTTGATATACATGTTATTGATGTGTACTTTACTAGTGTTTATAGCAACCCCTCGGTATTTGATACTGGTTCAGTTACTAAGAGTAGTAACTCGAAACGGGAGTTGCAGAATGAACAGAGACTAGTTAAGGGTGAAGTGACGATGTGTGTTGGAAGTGGTTCCAAGAATGATATGATCATCATCCCACACTCCCTATACTTTCAGGATTAGTGTTGAACCTAAATAAATGTTATTTGGTGTTTGCATTGAGCATGAATATGATTTGATCATGTTTATTGCAATACTGTTATTCATTTAAGTTAGAGAATAATTGTTGTTCTGTTTACATGAATAAAACCTTCTATGGTTATACACCCAATGAAAATGGTTTGTTGGATCTCGATCGTAGTGATACACATATTCATAATATTGAAACCAAAATATGCAAAGTTAATAATGATAGTGCAACCTATTTGTAGCACTGCCGTTTAGGTCATATTGGTGTAAAGCGCATGAAGAAACTCCATGTTGATGGGCTTTTGGAATCACTTGATTATGAATCACTTGATGCTTGCGAACCATGCCTCATGGGCAAGATGACTAAGACTCTGTTTGTGACGCCCGGATAATTAAGCTACAGTAAACCCCTATTAATGGTGCCACGTCATCACATTACTATTGCTAATCCCCACTTGATCCAAATCACTGTTCGGATTCAAATTCAAATTTAAAGTCAAAAATCCAAGTTTGTCAAACATGAAAACTAAAATGTTCAAAGTGTGGAAATTATTCCGTGACCAATTATGGTGCTAGACCAACATTTTATAAAGTGGTTTAATGCCCTTTAATCATCAAAACAGTGGCTAAAATAATAGATTAAATGCTTTTAAATTTATAAAAATGCTAAACTAATTTATTTAAACCTCAAACTAATTGTGGAAGTATCCTAATTATAAATACTGATTTAGGTGCTAACATCATATTTTATAAAACAAAAAAATAAAATAAAACTTATTAGGAAGCAGAAAGTTTAAACGAAAAAGGAAAGCAAAAGAACAAAAAATTGGAAAAGAGGCCCCTGCCCCCCCCCCCCGGGGCCTAACTCCCACCAAGGCCGGCCCAGCCAGGCCACCCAACCCACCGGGTCGCCTTCCCCCTTCACTGCTCCTCCGACCGCGCCGCGACAGTGGCGCGCCCCGCCGCACCACCTCGCCGTCGAGGACGATGAGGATAAGGCCTCCACCGAAGCCGCACCCGAGATATTTCTCCCGCACTCGCCCCCTCTCACTCCCCTCTCTCGCCTCCCAGATCCACCTGCTCCCCCCCCCCTCTCCTCTCGCTCGATCCCGAGCTCGGCCGCGCGAGCTCGTCGCCACCGATCACGATCAACGTGGCCTCGATCCACGCCGCACCTTGCCAACGCGTTCCCGAGCACCGCCGTCGTCGACTACGTCCTCTACCGCAAGCCATTGGGGACGGGAGCCGCTACATCGCTGCCCTGTCTTCTTCTTCTTCCTCGGGCACCGCCGCCATCGTTGTTGATTCCGGCTACACCAAGCCTCCCCCGAGCCCACTTTGCACATCTGCAGGAGCGCTGTGAGCTCCTCTCCTTCTCCCCTCACTCCCCTGCTCATCTTCGCACTCATAGCCACAGACCACGTCATGGCCGTACTCGTCGCCGTAGACGAGCTCGCCGCCATGACCACCGTAGCCCGAGCTCGTGCAAGTCCAACGAGACCCCTAGCGCGCCTTCCCGTGCCATGCAGCACCGTATCCGACGATGCCCGAACTCCGGCGTCCGCTCCGCCGCCCGCCGCCACCGTTTCCGGCCAAGTCCGGCGATACCACCACCACCACTCGACGCGACATCAAGTGGCCGTTCGAATGGACCAATCCGCGCGCCGAAAGGCGCCTTGTAGCGAAATCCCGACGAGGCCCGGGTGCCTCCGCCGCGTTCTGGCGTCGCCGGCGGCGAAACGCCGGCCGCCGCCTACGTGGTTGGCCTGGGCCCATCCCACTGCCACTGCCAGCGGGCCCAGCAGGCCCCAGTTGACTGGGTTGACCCAGTCAACTGCTGACTGGGCTGCCTAGTGAGACTGACGTGTGGGCCCCACTTGTTTAAAACATTTTAAAAATAAATAAATCTGCTAAATATAATCTGTTATTTAATTAGTAATTAGTTAGTCACTGACACCAGGGGCCCACCCCTCTAATTAGCCTGTTAGTTTAGTTTAAATTACTGTTAGTCTAATAGAGCCTGACATGTGGGTCCCACTGGACCCACAGACCCGGTTTGACCCTGGTCAGCGAGTCTGTTGACTGCTGACGTCATCCTCTAGTCATGCTGATGTCATTTTTCCATTTCTGTTAATTTAGATAATTCCAGAAAATGTTTTAAACTTTGAAAAATCATATAAAATAAACCATAGCTCGGATGAAAATGTTTTCTACATGAAAGTTGCCCAGAACGACGAGACGAATCTGAACACGCGGTCTGTTCACCCGCCACACGTCCCTAGCATAGCAAACGTTGAACTTTTCCCCTCCGGTTCATCTGTCTGACAGACGTCCGGAACCGAGAAAACTTTCCCGGATGTTGTTCCCCTTTACCGATATCGTGTAGCACTGCGTTAAAACACCTTTGGCCCGCTTATTGTTTTGTTATGCTTATGTTTGCATGTATTTACTGTTTCTTCCCCCTCTTCTTCTCCGGTAGACCCCGAGACCGCTACTGATGCCCCTGTGATCGACCCTTCTTCCCTTTCAGCGGAGCTTCCAGGCAAGCCCCCCCTTTGATCATCCCGATATCGCCCATTCCATTCTCTCATGCTTGCATTAGATTTTGCTACTGTAATTGATTGCTCCTATTCTGATGCATAGCCTGCTTTTGTACCTGCTATTGTTACCTACTTGCTTACCCTATACTGCTTAGTATAGGTTGGTTAGTGATCCATCAGTGACCACCACTTGTCCTTGTTGCCCTTGCTTCATCTTCGATGACTCGATCAACGTGATCGATGACCAGAGCCTGACACCTCACATCACATCATGCCCCTTTTGTTGCTCGACTCTGCAGAGCTACTATCGAGTGCAGAGGGTGATCCCTCATAACGCACTCCTGATGATAATTCTGTAGTGTAGCTATTTGGTCGTGGTCATCGAGGGTGATTTCCTCTTTCACCATTCCCGATATGGCTCTGTCGTTCAACACCTCAAGTGTGAACCTCGAGGGTGGTCCCTCTTACGTTCACCTTGATGATTACATTAAGTGGAATCTACCGGGGGTGATTCCTCGGGTTTTCCCCTTGATGTCTAGACACATGGTTACCTTGACTTTACTTGAGACCCTTGGGAAAGTCGGGTGGGCCCAGAGAGCATCCGCAAGATGGTTACGAGGCACGGCCGGGCCGGCAGGCCGCCCCCGAGTGGGCTGGGCTAGCCCTTGCCGTATTTCCTCGAGACGAGGCGACGGGGTCACATTATCGTGAGTCTCTCCTCGTCTCCGCAAGCTAATAATACACTATGGTTCGGGTATTTGTTCTGAGTTGGCCTTTGGCCTTTACGCACTAACCACCACGCGAGAATAGTTATGGGCCTCGACGTCGTGGTATCAGCCGAAGCTTTGTCAGACGTCCAGTTCAGCATCATGGGCCTGTCGGGCCAGTGCCATCCAGTATGAGGTGGTGCTCGTCCCGGCTCGTCGCACAATGACCCGGAGTGCTACGGGCGATCGGCCCAAGACCCCGGAGTGCTTAGGATGTAGACCGGCGGGGACCTCTCTGCTGAGGCTAGGTAGGGCTGCGACGTGTTGATCTTCCGAGGCCGGGCATTGACCCGAGAAAGGTGTGCCCGGCCAAAGGGATCGAGCGTGTTGGGTAACGTGGTGCACCCCTGCAGGGAAGATATATATTCGAATACCGTGTCCACGGTAATGGACGTTCAGACTTATATCCTGATCTTTTACAACTAGGAATGGAGACTTGATATATGTGGCTCCGAGATTGCTTTCTCGCAGGGAGTCGAGGAAGGATCTCTGGGCATTAATGTTACAACATTGTTGTGGAATTGTCATGGCAGATGTCCTAGTGTGAGGACTTAGTCATGAGGCCAGCATGAGAGGGGTTGAGAGGAATCGAGAGACGCAACACAAGACAAGGATTTAGACAGCTTCGGGCCCTGGGAAACATCATCCGGTAACAACCCTACATGCTGTTTGAGGCTAGGTCTCATTATCATCTTGACGGAGTTGCCGTAAACCGGCTCTCCTAGTTATGGCTAACCCTTAAGATTATTTTTCTCTCCCCCCCCCCTTCTTTGGGGAGCCCTGCCCCTCCTTATATAAGTTGAAGGGGCGGGTTACATGTGGAGTCCTATTAGGATTAGGACTAGCCTACCTTCTAATACAAACTGGATACAAGTCCCGATCTTAACTCCTTGTAAGGTAAATATTATTCACGCCTTTCCTCTTAAACCGGCCCACCATAACATGAACCGGCCTCCTAGGCCTTGGGCCTTGTCCTCTGTCTGACCCGCCCGTCGGGTTACGCCAAACCAGGGGCGGGTTAGCCATGAGTTGCCAAGCTCCGGGCGGGTCACCAGTGAATCAGCACTCTCCGACCGGGTTATACATCCGGCCGGTTTACACCGCGGGGTATATCCCGACATTAGCCCCCAGTTTAATTTGGATTTATCCATGTTAAACTGATCCTGTAAAATAAACACAAGAACAAACTTGATAGGTTGTGCTCCGGGTTAAATATTTTCCTGAACCAGCACCTGATCATCCTTAAGTCCTTGTCATTTCCTCCTTGCTGCGCATTCATGATCTCATAGCAAATCTCCTTTAGCAGATGTGTTCAAATATTATCAATGCAAAAAAATCCAGGCACTTCTTCTGAAAAATCCAGGTCAATAAACCAGCTTCATAACCAATTGGCTGATATTGGCTTCTTGTAGAGAAATATTATAAGAAATAATCTATTTGAGTTAGCCTTCAATGCTTTGACTTGACAAAAATATTAGGCTCTGAAATATTCAACTGATATCCAGCTGGCTTGAAGATGTAAAACTTGCCGGTTTATGATTACCACCATTGTCAGGTTATAAAACTGATAATTCCAGGTCATGATTGTTGCCAACGCCGGTTCATGATTGTTGCCAACACCGGTTCATGATTGTTGCCAACGCCGGTTCATGATTATTAATGACGCCGGGTTGCAGACACAGGGTCATAATGATTGGTGACGCCGGGTCAATCTAGTTTGCTCAAAACAGAGAATTTGATAATAATATAATACCTGTAGCCCCCAAGTCTTGAGCAGAACAAAGTGATGATTTGAGACTTGTTTCCATATAATTACTGCCACTTTGAAGAAATCCATGTTGTTCATCTCAGTCACTAGTAAAAATTGAATACTCCATATATGTAGCCCCCAAGTGCCGAGTTGTCATGCTTGCAGCAACCTGGGACTTGTAATTGCCTTATAATTATAAAAACTTCAACCAGTGTAACCCCCAAGGGCCAGGTCATTATGCAATAATGAGCAGGGACTTTGTAAATATGATCATGTAAACTTGAGCAGCAACGTGTAGCCCTCAAGGGCTGGGTCAGTAAGATAGTACTAAGCTGGGACTTTGTATATAATTCATTGATAATAACATCATATGATGTAATCTCCACCATGGGGCTTGAACCCATGTCCATAAGGTTAAGAGCTTTGCTCTCTACCAACTGAGTAGTGGATCTTTCAACATAATGGATTAAGGCTTGTGTATCTTGAATTTTGACAGGAGCAATTGGCAGCCCCCAAGGGCCGGCTCATTACAATGTGATGAGTCGGGTCTTCAATAAGGTGAGAAAAAAATGACTTTGCATTAGCCCCCAAGTTCCATGGTGCATGCTGGCAGTGACATGGGACTTGCATATTTGATGTAATTTCAATTTGAATAATGTAGCCCCCAAGTTCTGGGTCGTAAGCCTGCAGCGACTCGGGACTATTCCATCTATTGTAGAATAAATCATATCCATTGATAAAATAATAGCCATTGCGCTGAAGCGACTTTAAAGACCTCCATCATAATATTGATAACCATAATAAAAATCCAGCCATGTTGGCTATTCAAGATTTGAATAAAATAATCCGATATGAAAAACCTCAATCATTCAATATCATCATGAAAATCCAGCCAAGTTTTGGCTATTAGAAATTTGAATACCTTATCGGTTGACAAGTAGATCCGAAGTTCAAATACTCGGCGGCTCTTGGCCGATGGCGACTTAATGCGCATTCATTGTAAGCCGGAATTTCATAACCCGGCGGCTTATAGCCTTTCAGAAAATCCAGAACAGATAATCATTTTGAAGCATCAATTTTGATAATGAGCTTGAACTTAATCATTTATATGAGTCATATTTCTGCAAATTTTGCACAGAGTTTAAACAACATATGTTCTGGCGACTTAACGTCAAAGCCGGGGCAGGTAACAACCCAAACATAATATTGTCTTTATGCAATTTATGGAAAAGACTAAGATTAAGGCCATTCAAGCCTAAACATACTGACGACTTAACGTCAAAGCCAGGGCGGGTTATCCGACCTCGCATATTTATATAACCAGGAAAATATACCTGTAGAAATTGGCTCATACTGCCGGCTTACATCGCCGTATCCAATAAGGGCAATAACCAATGATTGATAAGCGCATGATTCGAATGGCGCAATCCAAAATAGACCGGCGACTTAAAAGTCCATAGTCAGGGCCGGTTTAAACATAATCATGTATAAACAATATCATACCTGTGATATTGAATCGTGTTGCTGGTTTATGATACATGTGCAGTAAGGGTGATAACCCAATCTTTAGAAGCCAAAACTTCCAAATGTTTATGATTGTCATATGTTGACGACTTATAGTCCAAAGCCAGGCCGGGTTAATACACGCCGGTGATTTATAATTATGCTTTATTGAACCTGCTTCTACATACAACAAGTTTAAAGTGTCCTGGCGGTTTACCGCCGGACGGGTCATAATGCCCAACATATTACCCGGGTTTATAACCAAGGCTGCATTTAAGAATAATCAAATATGAAATATATCATACATGTGACATTGAATCACATCGTTGGTTTACCAGCTTTTTATAGTAAGGGTGATAACCCAAATCTTGAGTACTGATAACTCCTCCCATATTTTGCCGGTTTATAATAAAACCGTACCGGGTTGTAATAAACACCGGATTATCCATATATAACACTAGCGACTTGTAGTCGAAACCAGACCGGGTCAATAAGCGCCGGATTATAACTGATCATGTACTGACAACTTGTAGTTGAAAGCCAAGCCGGGTTAATGAACGCTGGTTTATCAAAAAACATTATAAATTTCATCAAAGGAGAAAAGACTTGGCAAATAAAAGCATATGAAAACTTGTAGTCGAGGCTTTCCACGGGCTGCCAGGCCCCAAATTTGAGGCTTTTCATGGGCTGCCAGGCCACTGAGTTAAACCATTTTACAAAGCCTTTTAAGATGGTCCTCAATCCTTAACCAATCGCCGGTTTATCATTGACAAGTTCAGGGCATATGAGATTGACTTGTCAAGTTCGCGGGTCATACCAGGTTTACCTGGGCGGAGTGACTTACTTGATGAAGGCAGGTTAATCCGGGGTTTTAGGTGTATACACCAGGCTTCCAAGCCATGGCTTGATAGCCTATTGCAAGTGTAGATTCTTTATTCATTGCGACAGCAAAGAATCCCCAAGCAACATTTTGAGCGGTGCTCAACGGGTGCCCATGTTTGAGTTGTTCTTTTACAACACTCTTTGGCCCCTAAATAGTTCTGTTATGGCTCTAAGCCAATCACAAGGTGTAGCTATGGTTCGAATACGACCAAGCCCCCAAGTGACTCTTTTGTGGCTCTAAGCCAGCCAAGAGGTGTAGCTACGGTTCGAATAAGACCAAGCCCCCAAGTGACTTATATATAGCTTCATAAGCCGGATCCATGGACAATCAGAGCTCCGTTTTATAAACATAGCCCCCACGTGATCAATAATATGATAAACCAATAAGGCAGGATACCCATGTTTGAACCGCGCATCATGGCAACAGGTCCTCTTCGGCAACCTTTAGCTTTTTGCAAGAGATAAATTCTTCTTGAACCGGGATTTTGAACCGGATATTGAGAGCTTCAAAGTTTTCTGGGAGACATCTTTCCCTTGGACCGGATTTTAAACCGGAATCTTCATTTACAGCCGGAAATTTTCTGACGGCCTTTAAACTCGAACTTGCGAGAAATTAATTCTTTTTTGAACCGGAAATTCTTAAACCAGATTTGAGAGCTTCAGAGCTTCGTAGGAAACAGATTTCCCTTGAACCGGATTGTAAACCAGATATTTGAGAGCTTCAATGCTTTATGGGAGAGAGAGGTCTCTTGAACCGGATTTTGAGCCGGAATCCTTTCTGATGACCCGGAACTTCTTCATTGAGCCAGGATTTTGTAATTGTCATATACTTTTTAAGCCGAAACTTTTATGACGGCCTTTAAATTTTCATCAATATAGTAGTAGCCTCCGAGACCGGGTTATCTTTCCCTCCATCGTCCTGGGGTTCTTTAAATTTGCTGAAACTGGCAAGATTTGCTGAGTCATGTCATCGTAGCCCCCGACTCTCAAGGTGACTCCAGGAGTTGGCTTGACATTCTCCATATTTGACTGTGATATAAACCGGCAAAACTTGTATATCATTGGTGTTGATAGCACGATGTGAATCCACAGAAGGTTGAGGTGACTGCAGCGGGTTATAAATGATCCCGTATGAGCCGTGTCAGCAACTCGGCCAATGGTTCCTTCCAACTGGCTATTTGAAGTTATCCAAACTGTAGTGGCGGCGACTTGTGCACCTGCCCATTGAGCCACCCAATGCAGACGGCGATTAATAGTATATGATAATTTGCCTTCATTTTGTTGAAAGAAAACCGGGCTACCCAAGCTGTGACTTGCTCATGCTCCATAAAAAGCTCATGCAGACAGGTGCGGCCCGGTATGTTGATGTAGACCAGGCCGCGAGAGACGGACAGCAAAGACGACCGCCGCATCAGAAGCGGCTCAGACAGATGAATCGGCCGCGGTGCTGTAAACCGGCGCAGGCGAGTCAACCACGTCATTTTGATGTAGTGAACAATTGTCCTGCATTAACAATATTGCAGACCAAGCCAAAGATAAACTGCTCTTTGACAAAAATAATATGTGCCAATAAAATAGACCTTAGATGGATAGCACCTGATTCGTTTAAGCCGGAAATAACCCGCCACGAAGTTGAAGTTGATGATTATTAGGTGAAACTGAAATCAATCACGGCCGAGTCGGCCACGGGAAAAGGTAAATGAGCCGGCCGCGGCGTTGTAAACCGGTGCCGACGGGAGATTCGGCCGCGGCATTGTAAACCGGTGTCGACGGGAGATTCGGCCGCGGCATTGTAAACCGGCACGAATGAAAGAGTCGGCCGTGGCATTGAAAACGACACGGACACGGGCAAGTCGGCCGCGGCATTGTAAGCCGGTGCGGACGAGTAAGCCGGCCATGGTATTGTAAGCCGGTGCGGGAGTCCGTTGAATAAGGACGACCACCTGTACCATCTCCGTGGTGTAATACCATTTTGTAGTGGATAATTCTCCTGCATATAAAATACAGCAGGGCAAAGTAATTTTGTTCGAATGAAATAATATGTGCTTAAAAATAAATGGGGTAAATAGCACCTGATATTTTTCGTCGACGCAAGCAGACGAATTCTGCGTGTGACAACGACTAAGCAGATTTTTGAGCTGTACTGTATTAGTGCTGATGTTTCATTGAATCTCTGGATCCTTCTTTTGCGCACCAGAACAGCAACGATTGATGGGACTTCGACGGCAGCACGCGCCCCCATTTTTTTCAACTTCACATCTGTCTCGCGAGCAGCCAGCCCCCTGTCTCTTCCTCCTCCATCTGTCTGCTGGTCTTACGAACACAGCAGTGGGCATGGCGGGAGACCGGCGAAACAGGAGTAGAAAACCAGCAAAAAATGAAGCAAGAGCAAAACCCGGCGGCCTGCAGCACGCCAGGCCGGTCTGGATGCAGGGCGCCGGCGGTTTGGAAGTGAGCACGAGGCAAAGCCACGCTGGTGAAGGCGGCTTAGAAGCAGAGCCCACTGGAGTGGCGGCTTAACGCGAGGCTGATGTAATAGGGGCGGGTTGAAATCAATGGCGGCTCACCGCAGCTCGTGCAAAAGCCGGGCGAGGGCGAGACCTCAAGGGCGGCTCGCACCAGGGAGGCTTGGTGCGGCCACTGTGAAAACACGGCGGAGCAGGAGAGGCATCTCAGCGCCGGGATGAACGGCTGGTAAGATCCGGCGCAGCGCGGCGAGGTTGAGTAAGAGGCGATCGGCGGCGATGGCCAGTGCGACTGCGGGACTGTTTCCCGGAAAGGCGCCGCGGCAGCTGCAGCAAGCGGCTCGGAGCAAGCAGAGGCAACCCCGAGGCAGAGGCGACTCAAGGCGCGGGAGACCCGGCAGTGCAGCAGCAAGGTGGAGGCGGCTGCAAGACCGGGCGACTCAGGGCATGGGAGGCTGAGTGCGGAGGCGGCTTCAGGCGAGGCCACAGCGGTGGCTTGGTGCACCGGCAGAGGCCGTCACTGCAGAACGGCGCGCCGGCCGTGGTTGAATCGCAGTAGCGAAGGCGTTGACTCGACGTGAGGTCAGAGAACAACTCGGTGTCCAAATCTGTTTCCGGGTCACGGTTGTCTTGGAAAAAATCCCCCTTGGTGCTTTCACATGGTGGTTGGTCTGATCGTGAGTTGCCTCTGAATCTTTGCTTTATTTGCTTCAACATGCGAGGAGCAAAAAGTAATGCTCGGTAGATGAATTGATCTTTGGCCTTCACGTGAGTACTAACCCGGCCACAAGTACTTAGTACTGATTCTGATTTGATGTTTGGACGCAGTGCGTAGTAACAGCATCCAGGCAGCGTCCTCGGGACTTGAAGAAAATCTGCATACGTCGACTGCCGTGGATACAACTTCCTTCACACGCGCCGGCTTTTATAGTATAAAACAGCAATTGAATAGTGGAGTACTCTGAGTCGGTCTCGGTTTCGCCGGATCGCGCTAGCTGGTACTGCCAGCCCCAAAATTAATTATGCTCCTGATCAAAAAACAACAAACTTGCCAGCTCTTTCTCATCTGACGAAATCGCGAGCTTGTCGATCCCTAGATGAGATCCCTTCAAAAACTCAACACCACCATGCGCAGGCCCCACGGTGGGTGCCAACTGTCGTGGAATTGTCACGGTAGATGTCCTAGTGTGAGGACTTAGTCGTGAGGCCAGCGCATCCATGTGGTTGCTTGAGAGGGGTTGAGAGGAATCGAGAGACGCAACACAAGACAAGGATTTAGATAGCTTCGGGCCCCGGGAAACATCATCCGGTAACAACCCTACATGCTGTTTGAGGCTAGGTCTCATTATCATCATGACGGAGTCGCCGTAAACCGGCTCTCCTAGTTATGGCTAACCCTTAAGATTATTTTTCTCTCTCCCCCCTTCTTTGGGGAGCCCTGCCCCTCCTTATATAAGTTGAAGGGGCGGGTTACATGTGGAGTCCTATTAGGATTAGGACTGGCCTACCTTCTAATACAAACCGGATACAAGTCCGGATCTTAACTCCTTGTAAGGTAAATATTCTTCACGCCTTTCCTCTTAAACCGGCCCACCATAACATGAACCGGCCTCCTAGGCCTTGGGCCTCGTCCTCTGTCTGACCCGCCCGTCAGGTTACGCCAAACCAGGGCGGGTTAGCCATGAGTCGCCAAGCTCCGGGCGGGTCACCAGTGAATCAGCACTCTCCGGCAGGGTTATACATCCGGCCGGTTTACACCGCGGGGTATATCCCCGACAAACATGCTTGTTAATTATAAACTGCTATTCTTTACTCTTCTACATGCTGCAAGATGCTTGGAGCTGCTTGAAGATGCTAGTCTTTGATAGGCTAGGCCTTCCCCTCTATTCTGGCATTCTGCAGTTCAGTCCACAGATACAACCCTTCCATTTGATACCAATGCATACTTAGTATAGATCTGATGCTTGCGAGTACTTTGGATGATACTCGCGGTTGCTTTGCTACCCCTTTTCCCTCCTTCATTCTTCTTTTCGGTTGATGCAACCAGATGATGGATCCCTGGAGCCAGATGCCACCGCCGACGAATGCTGCTACATGGAGACCGCCGACGACCAGGAGTAGTTAGGAGGTCCCAGGCAGGAGGCCTTGCCTCTTCGATCGTTGTTTCTTTTGTGCTAGCCTTCGTAAGGCATCCTTGTTTAACTTATGTCTGTACTCAGATATTGTTGCTCCCGCTGACGCTTGTGTATCGAGCTATGTATTCGAGCCTTCGAGGCCCCTGGCTTGTAATATAAAGCTTGTATTATTTCTATTTGTGTCTAGAGTTGTGTTGTGATATCTTCCCGTGAGCCCCTGATCTTGATCGTACACATTTGCGTGTATGATTAGTGTACGATTGAATCGGGGGCATCACACCATTCTCCGGAACAATGGAGCGAGCCACTGACTTATTGGAAATAATACATACCGATGTATGCGGTCCAATGAGTGTTGAGGCTCACGGCGGGTATCATTGTATTCTGACCTTCACAGATGATTTGAGCAGATATGTGTATATCTACTTGATGAAACACAAGTCTGAAACACTTGAAAAGTTCAAAGATTTTCGGAGTGAAGTAGAGAATCATCGTAACAAGAAAATAAAGTTTCTACGATCTGATCGTAGAGGCAAATATTTGAGTTACGAGTTTGGCCTTCAATTAAAACAATGTGGAATAGTTTCACAAACTCATGCCACCTAGAACACCACAGCATAATGGTGTGTTCGAATGTCATTACCGTACTTTATTGGATATAGTGCAATCTATGATGTCTCTTACCGATTTACCACTATCGTTTTGGGGTTATGCATTAGAGACAGCTGCATTCACGTTAAATAGGGGACCATCTAAATCCGTTGAAACGGCACCTTATGAACTGTGGTTTGGCAAGAAACCCAAGTTGTCATTTCTTAAAGTTTGGGGTTGCGATGCTTATGTGAAAAAGTTTCATCCTGATAAGCTCAAACCCAAATCCGAAGAAATGTGTCTTCATAGGATACCCAAAGGAGACAGTTGGGTACACCTTCTATCACAGATCCGAAGGCAAGACATTCGTTGCTAAGAATGGATCCTTTATAAAGGAGTTTCTCTCGAAAGAAGTGAGTGGGAGGAAAGTAGAAATTGATGAGGTAACTGTACCTTCTCCCGAATTGGAAAGTAGTTCATCACAGAAATCAGTTCCAGCGATGCCTACACCAATTAGTGAGGAAGTTAATGATGATGATCATGAAACTTCAGATCAATTTACTACCGAACCTCGTAGGTCAACCAGAATACGTTCCGCACCAAAGTGGTACGGTAATCCTGTTCTGGAAATCATGTTACTAGACCATGACAAACCTACGAACTATGAGGAAGCGATGATGAGCCCAGATTCCGCAAAATGGTTTGAGGCCATGATATCTGAGATGGGATCCATGTATGAGAACAAAGTATGGACTTTGGTCGAATTGCCCGATGATTGGCAAGCTACAGAAAATAAATGGATCTTCAAGAGGAAGATGGACGCTGATAGTAGTGTTACTATCTACAAAGCTAGACTTGTCGAAAAAAGTTTTTGACAAGTTCAAGGTGTTGACTACGATGAGATTTTCTCACTCGTAGCGATGCTTAAGTCTGTCCAAATCATGTTAGCAATTGCCGCATTTTATGAAATCTGGCAAATGGATAAACAAAATTGCATTCCTTAATGGATTTATTAAACAAGAGTTGTATATGATGCAACTAGAAGGTTTTGTCAATCCTAAAGGTGCTAACAAAATATGCAAGCTCCAGTGATCCATCTATGGACTTGTGCAAGCATCTCGGAGTTGGAATATACGCTTTGATAAGTTGATCAAAGCATATAGTTTTATATAGACTTGCGGTGAAGCCTGTATTTATAAGAAAGTGAGTGGGAGCACTACAGCCTTGCTGATAAGTATATGTGAATGACATATGGTTGATCGGAAATGATGTAGAATTTTTTGGAAAGCATAAAGGAGTGTTTGAAAGGAGTTTTTCAACGAAAGACCTCGGTGAAGCTGCTTACACATTGAGCACAAGATCTATAGAGATAGATCAAGAACGCTTGATAAGTTTTTTCAATGAGTACATACCTTGACAAGTTTTTGAAGTAGTTCAAAATGGAACAGTCAAAGAAAGAGTTCTTGCCTGTGTTGCAAGGTGTGAAGTTGAGTAAGACTCAAAACCCGACCACAGCAGAAGATAGAGAGAGAATGAAAGTCATTCCCTATGCCTCAGCCATAGGTTCTATAAAGTATGCCATGTTGTGTACTAGACCTATTGTATACCCTGCCCTGAGTTTGGCCAGGGAATACAATAGTGATCTAGGAGTAGATCACTGGACATTGGTCAAAATTATCCTTAGTGGAATAAGGATATGTTTCTCGGTTATGGAGGTGACAAAAAGTTCATCGTAAAGGGTTACGTCAATGCAAGTTTTGGCACTGATCCGGATGACTCTAAATCTCAATCTGGATACATATCGAAAGTAGGAGCAATTAGCTAGGGTAGCTCCATGCAAAGCATTATTGACATAGAAATTTGCAAAATACATACGGATCTGAATTTGACAGACCCGTTGACTAAACTTCTCTCACAAGCAAAACATGATCACACCTTTGTACTCTTTGGGTGTTAATCACATGGCGATGTGAACTAGATTGCTGACTCTAGTAAATCCTTTGAGTATTAAACACATGGTGATGTGAACTACTGGTGTTAAATCACATGGCGATGTGAACTAGATTATTAACTCTAGTGCAAGTGGGAGACTGAAGGAAATATGCCCTAGAGGCAATAATAAAGTTATTATTTATTTCCTTATTTCATGATAAATTTTTATTATTCATGCTAGAATTGTATTAACCGGAAACTTAGTACATGTGTGAATACATAGTAAAACAGAGTGTCACTAGTATGCCTCTACTTGACTAGCTCGTTGAATCAAAGATGGTTAAGTTTCCTAGCCATATTCATGAGTTGTCATTTGATTAACGGGATCACATCATTAGAGAATGATGTGATTGACTTGACCCATTCCGTTAGCTTAGCACGATGATCGTTTAGTTTGTTGCTATTGCTTTCTTCATGACTTATACATGTTCCTATGACTATGAGATTATGCAACTCCCGAATACCCTAGGAACACTTTGTGTGCTACCAAATGTCACAACATAACTGGGTGATTATAAAGGTGCTCTACAGGTGTCTCCAATGGTACTTGTTGAGTTGGCATAGATCAAGATTAGGATTTGTCACTTTGATTGTCGGAGAGGTATCTCTGGGCCCTCTCGGTAATGCACATCACTATAAGCCTTGCAAGCAATGTTACTAATGAGTTAGTTGTGGGATGTTGCATTACGAAACGAGTAAAGAGACTTGCCGGTAACGAGATTGAACTAGGTATTGAGATACCGACGATCGAATCTCGGGCAAGTAACATACCGATGACAAAGGGAACAACGTATGCTGTTATGGGGTTTGACCGATAAAGATCTTCGTAAAATATGTAGGAGCCAATATGAGCATCCAGGTTCAGCTATTGGTTATTGATCGGAGACGTGTCTCGGTCATGTCTACATAGTTCTCGAACCCGTAGGGTCCGCACGCTTAACGTTCTGTGACGATTTGTATTATGAGTTATGTGATTTCATGACCCAAGTTTGTTCGGAGTCCCGGATGAGATCGGGGACATGACGAGGAGTCTTGAAATGGTCGAGACGTAAAGATTGATATATTGGAAGGCTATATTCGGACATCGGAGAGGTTCTGAGTGGTTCGGGTATTTATCGGAGTACCGGAGAGTTACGGGAATTCGCCGGGGAGTATATGGGCCTTATTGGGCTTTAGGGGAGAGAGAGAGAGGGGCTGCCTAGGGCAGGCCACGCGCCCCCCAAGGCCTAGTCCGAAATGGACTAGGGGGAGGTGCGGCGCCCCCTCCTTCCATCTCTTCTCTCTTCCCCTTCCTTCTCTCCTAATCCAACTAGGGAAGGGGGAATCCTAGTCCCGGTGGGAGTAGGACTCCCCTTGGGGCGCGCCTAGGAGGACGGCCTCCTCCCCCTCCTCCACTCCTTTATATACGGGGGAGGGGGGCACCCCATAGACAAACAAGTTGATCATTGATCTCTTAGCCGTGTGCGGTGCCCCCCTCCACCATAATCCACCTCGGTCATATCGTTGCAGTGCTTAGGTGAAGCCCTGCGTCGGTAGCTTCATCATCATCGTCATCACACCATCATGCTGACGAAACTCTCCCTCGACACTCGGCTGGATCGTGAGTTCGTGGGATGTCATCGAGCTGAATGTGTGCTGAACTCGGAGGTGTCGTGCTTTCGGTACTTGCATCGGTCGGATCGTGAAGACGTACGACTACATCAACCGCGTTGATAAAACGCTTCCGCTTACGGTCTACGAGGGTACATGGACAACACTCTCCCACTCGTTGCTATGCATCACCATGATCTTGCATGTGCGTAGGATTTTTTTTGAAATTACTACGTTCCCCAACAGCTTATTAGTCATACTCCGTACCTTCTCATGAGCTTACTAGAGATTACCCAATCTCATAGACTGTGACCAGCAGTCGGGCTCACATAGGTGTGTTCCTCCAAAGAATGCTCTGTAGGTTAGCATCTTGCTTACAAAAAGCTTTGGAACACATTAAGACAAAAGTCAGCCTGCCTTACAGAATTGAGAGTATTACTGCATCTCCAACGGAGTGGGTTTATTAAGGATACTCTCCTCAGTTGACCGCTGGATTGTTTTCCCAGGTCCTAATTCATGGGATCTCCGATCACATAGGTTGGGTTACCCCCATGGAAACTTACGTGGGTCTCATACCCATCTCCCTCGATGCATTTTCTATCACAACCCGTGATAGCCCTTTTGTAAAAGGGTCTGCCAGATTCTTAGCCGTCTGGATATAATCCAACGCTATCACTCCGGAGTTTCTTGATTTTCGGACAGATTTCAATCTTCTTCTTATGTGCTTTGTGGATTTCATGTTGTCCTTTGAACTCTTAGCCTTGGCAATCACCGTTTGATTGTCACAGTTCATAAGAACAGCCGGCACTGGTTTATCAACCACCGGAAAATCCATCAAAAGCTCTTGAAGCCATTCTGCTTCGACGCATGTTGTGTCTAATGCTATGAGTTTTGCTTCCATAGTCGACCTGGTTAAGATCGTCTGCTTGCAAGACTTCCAGGAAACAACACCACCACCAAGTTTGAAGACATGTCCACTTGTGGCTTTCATCTCATCAGCATCAGATATCCAATTTGAATCACTATAGCCCTCAAGTACCGTCGGGTACCTAGAATAGTGAATTCCATAGTTCACAGTACCTTTCAAGTAATGCATCACTCGCTCAACGGCATGCCAATGCACATCTCCCGGATTGGAAACAAACCGGCTCAGTTTGCACACAGCAAATGAGATGCCAGGACGAGTAGCACATGCTAGGTACATCAGTGAACCGACCACTTGAGAATATCTCAATTGATCTACAGTCATGCTTTCAAACTTTTGAATCTGCACGCTAGGATCATATGGTGTTGCAGAAGGTTTGCAGTCCGAATATCCAAAATGGCTCAAAATCTTCTCAACGTAGTGGGATGGCAAAAGTGTAATTCCACCCTTAGAATTTCTCAGTAGCTTGATGTTTAAGATAACATCAGCCACTCCCAGGTCTTCCATCTCAAAGTTATGAGATAGAAAAGCCTTGACCTCCTCAATGACCTTGAGGTGAGTCCCAAATATCAGTATGTCATCGACATACAGACACAGTATAACTCCTTTGACCCCACCATAGCGATAGTATACACAGTTGTCAGCTTCGTTAACAACAAAGCCCGTAGATGTCAGAGTAGTATTAAACTTCTCATGCCATTGCTTAGGCGCTTGTTTCAGGCCATACAAAGATTTCACTAGCTTACACACCTTTCTTTCCTGACCATTTACTACAAAGCCATTCGGCTGTTGCATGTAAATTTCCTCGTCTAGCTCTCCATTAAAGAAAGTCGTCTTAACGTCCATCTGATGAACGAGAAGACCATGCGAGTCAGCCAAAGCGAGTAACACTCGAATGGTTGTCAGTCTAGCCACAGGTGAGTAAGTGTCGAAGAAATCCTCTTCTTCTTTTTGGGTATAACCCTTGGCCACAAGCCTTGCCTTGTACTTCTCAACAGTACCATCGGGCCTAAGCTTCCTCTTGAACACCCACTTACATCCCAATGGTTCACAACCATAAGGACGATCAGTGATCTCCCATGTCCCATTAGCCAAGATGGAATCCATCTCGCTACGAACCGCATCCTTCCAGTAGTCAGCATCAGGAGATGCATAGGCTTCTGAAATGGAACTGGGAGTGTCATCATCCACGAGGTACACGAGGAAATCATCACCAAAAGACTTTGCAGTCCTTTGTCTCTTGCTCCTAACAGGAGCTTCCTCGTCATCCTCCGTGAAACTCTCATCACTTTTATGTTCATAGTATTTCATCGGAATGGCAGGTTCAGGAGTCTCATCAGATTCCAGTCTAGAAATGCTTTGCATCACTACTAGGGAAAACCCTAGTAGCAGCGCTTGATATATGCATAGCAGTAGCACTAGGTCAAGCGCTACTGCTAGTGCACTACAGCTAAGTTGTAGCAGTAGCGCTAGTAGGGGCAGCGCTACCGGTAAGTATTGTTAGCAGTAGCGCTTCCTGGACCAGCGCTACTGATACCTATCAGTAGCGCTTGTCCACAGGAAGCGCTGCTGCTAATCCAGCGCTACTGCTAGGTGCTTTCTAGCGCCACTACTAATGTTCCTACTTTCACCAATTCGCACCCCTCTACGTATTTGTGTTGTATTTATATAGGCTCTATACAATAGTTTCATTAGATCATAGTAAACATACACTATTCTGATCATATCATAGACATACAGTAGACTCGTCATACCATCATCATCATCATCATTCAACACAAATATCATCAAATCTCGAAAATAGCGATACACAAGTGTGATCATGTCATGTCTCGAATAAGTGCAACTGCATGGTCATGGCACACACACAAGTTTCATCATCTCTATCTAAACCATGATGTAGAAGAGAAGAGCGATCAGCATGAGCAAGAGCGCGACTATGTAGTACCGGCGGTCCCACCCCTCATGCTGGAGTGTCCACCTCAAGTAACTACTTTCCGCTTCGGCTCTGCTGTCGAACCCTCTGTGGCTAGCACCCGGGTACCTCTGCACCTGGGCCTGAGCGGCTGGCCAGTGGTCGTAGACTCCTGTAACCCTCCCAACATACACGGCATAGTAGCCCTTCGCCATCTCTGATCTATGTACCTGCATCGTGAGTTGATGAATTAAATGATAATATGCAACATAATGTACTTAAGAAAACAAGGAGGCATAATTAGCAAAATACAAGCAACCAATAGTAAACATAAATGACGAAGTTCCTCATACCCAAACTAATTAACTAGAGCGATCTACGCTAGTTCAGGACCACGGTTTAGTTACATCCTATAGTTTCGCCGTGCATAAATTCAAAGTTTTTCCATAGAAAGACAGTAGTGACACATTGTCATCAACAATCAGTCCTCCATGTCGGCGGTCCAATCTTCATAGTCAGGGAGGAAGCACCCAAGCTTCTTGAAAGGCTTCAGGTCCAGACGTTGAGCGAGTAGCAGTGCTCGGACATCTTCCCGCGTGATTGGCCCATGGTAGAACATCCCTGTTGGTTCGAGGACCTACTTCATGATCACTTGGGCAAGTTCACACTGTACGTGATAAAACTCAGCTCTGATTCGATGATCCGGTGTCCTTCCTATGCTTGTGGCCCAGCTGACAATCTCGGCATCGTTGGTAGTAGGTGACATGCGAAGGCGTTGATCATCCCTTCTGTACTCGAGCAGGTGATGCATGAGGTAGAATCCATCAGCCATACTGGTGTGCGGTTGCTGGATGCAGCAGAAGTCGGTCTTATGACCGAAAGCCAGCCCGCGATTCCTGTATTTTTCACCTTGATATATCCACCAGACAGGCCGAAGGTTAACGGGGCACTATCGAGAACACTCCTTATGTGCCTGTAATCCTTTTTCCTGAGGTTCTTCGATGAGTCCAAGTACATCGCATGGGAGTATTCCGGGTACAGAACGATGAGGACGCCCCCCCCCCCCCGCTACGCAAATTAAGTACACCTCAAATTAGCCTCCATGCTTGCAAAGGAATGATTAACACTTACGAAAGGATATGTGCGGATGACTTACGTGGGATGATAAGGCACGAGAATCGCTTCCTTGTCCCTATTAGCGATCATGAATTCGCCGAGGTACTTGCTCGCATAGTCACGGTGCTCTTTGCAAACTGCCAAGAAGCTCTCGTGCATATAGCATGGGTCCGCGACGCAGATATATTTGATGTTCTCGACCCTGATGAAGTAATTCAGATACAGCGCATACATGCGGATGAACTGGAAATCCAGCTTGGTCATGTGGAACATGTCGTAGATGTAGTCAAATCGCAGGATGAACTTATTCGCGGGCCATCTCTCGATGTAAAACCTCCCACCCGGCACCTGAGCCGCTTAAAGCGGGTGTCCTGGTTTTTCCGTGACCAGAAGGCTTTTCTCTCTGGCCAGCACATCTTCATGGAGTCTCCTTAGATCATTGTTCAGTATGTGCTCTATTCCTTTCGCAGGTAGGATCGGCTGGCCGGCGACATGGAAGCGTTGCGCACCTTCGACAAGTATTGTGTCTACCACCCGGGGCTCCAGAGGCGGCTGGCTTCTTGAAGCAGCTCTGGTTCCTTTAGGGCCTTTCTTGTCCGGTCTCCTCCTTTGCTTCTTGGTGGGTGGCGGTAGTGAGCCCACCATAGCTTCCCTAACCACCACCCCCAGTGTCGTCGGGCTAATCAGTGGACGGGCCTCGGGGGGTTGCTGGGTATAGGCAGCATCTGGAGGCGTTTCCTGCGAGGATCGCTTGAAGAGAGACTTTTTGCATTCCGCCTTAGGATGTTCCAGCTCCGGCAAATCAGGCAGCATCAAGTCATCATCCCCATGCTCATAGCCTGAGTCTTCGCCGTCCTGAGCCATCAATCCTCCATCATCATAGGCGGTATTGAATTACTTGTCTGGGTCATCATCATCATCCTCCATGTCATCATCAACATTTGATTCTTTAACAACGGGGGCTACATCATCTGGCACTAATGGAGGCTCTCCCTCGCGTCGTCTGCTATCACTCGCCACGACAGGTGCAGGTAATGTGGTAGGTGGGGTGGTGTTCATACCTTCTTGAGAAGGTGGCATTGGCATGATACTGGGAGCCTCGAGACGAAGAAGAGACTTGGGCCAAGACAAGAACCAGCTCATGCATGCGCCAATCATCTTAAGGGTCTCGTCGTCATCGAATGGTACCGGAGGAGGCAAATCCTCGAACCCCGCTAAGACACTGGCCACGTTAACCTTGAAGACGCCATCGGGCATCTCTCGGTTGTGGAACATGCGGTCCTTTGGCTTCATGATCGTTTCCTTTCCCACAGCCACCTTCTGGACCTTGATGTCATAGAGTAGGGTGCACAAGGTGTCGTCGGCCTACGAAGGAGACATGTCTGCGACGTCAAACATCCGAAAGGCAACTGAAACAGAAGACTATAGACATGCTGGTGAAAAGGGTATGACACGTAATTACCGTGAGGGCGTCGAGCTCAGCCAGCGATGATGGCCCACCGACCATGCAAGAGACGGAGGTCGGGCTGCTATGAACAGGAGCGGGACCTTTTGCGGTTGCTTGAGCAGGTGTTGGTGCTCTGGTGTTCACCGAATTGCTCCCAACAAAGCTGGGAAGGGGAAAGTCCTCCGGCCGTGCATTTGGATTGTTCTTCGTGAAATCCCATAGTGCCGGAAGCAAGCTGACCACCGCGTCGGTGACCACTGCAGAGACGGCCCCGAGCAACTCTTCTTTGGTCTCAGCTTTGGTCTTATCGACCGTAATCTTGACCTTCTCGTCGATGCTCTGCTAAGTGACGACCGAGCGTCTCTTCCTTCTTTCCTCTAGCTCCTCGGGGTAGCACGTCTTCCACGAGACGCCATCTCCGACGCCGTGCACACGTCCATAGGACGGCGGCTTGTCCACCGGGACCTTCTTCACTATGTTCAGGGCTCGGTTGAATGGGGTGTCCCACATGGGCCTCGCCGACAACTGTGACGACTCGTCGCTTTCGGCTGCCTTTTGGTGCTGCTCTTTCTGCAAAAGGAACGTGGATGGTTTACTAATGTGACAAAACTTGCAGTGGAATTGATTGGAAGCTATAATATGATAATGTGGTAATATAACAATTACAAGAAGTCTCATGAACTCCCTCGTGTTCGGGTCCATGTAAAAGAGCTTTTTTTTCTTTGTCCCACTTGTACCAGGCCCTGATCCAGTCATGCTCCAGAGGGTCGGTGAACTCTGCCAAGGGGTCTGGGATTCCGTGACTTTCACGTTCGGCGTCCTCCTTGGCCCATACGGCCCTCGTAACCACGGCTTCCGAGGCGGTGGGGAGGCGTGTTCCTGGCCTGGAGCGCCTTCATTTTCTCCGACTTTGCCTTGACACTTTCTTTAGCGCAATTCTCCTTGAATTTTGCAAAGTCCTCTTCCGTTATTGTTTGATTGTCAGCATGAATCTTGGACCACGGTTCATTCTTCGCAATCGCTTTTTTCACCCGAACTTTCCAGACGGACAAGTCATTGGTGAACGTCACCATCGCCTTGTCGTTTATCTTTGTCAAGGTGATGTCTTTCCATGGATCTTCATATTCTTTTTCATTGCGGCAGGGGAACAAGAACCTATTGTGCAACTTCTTTAGGAGCATGTTCTCCATATGTGGTACGAGCCTCAACCTCTCGTCGTTGATATTGGCGGTTTCCCTGAGGATGCATCCAAGTTGATTGCCCCAGCACTTGCGCGCTTCCTCCGGCGCCGTTGGCTCTAACTTCTTGGGGTGCATCTCTGTGACCACAATTTGTCCGATGCCAAGCTCGTTTCGTCTTCGTGTCCTCTTCTTCTTCGGTGCTTTACCGGCTACGACAGCATCATTGCCGGTCTCGGGGGTGGTGTCGGTGCCGGTGCCAGTGCCGGTGTCGGTGTCGGGGTTGGTGCCACTGCCGCCACCATGCAACCCCATCTGGTGTTCGTCCAGGTAATCGAAATAGTGATTTGCTGCCTCGATGGGGTCTTTGAGGCGAGCAGAACCACCCACGACTTTGGCGTCGGTAGACATGTTTCCTATTCAACAATTGTAAATAAAAGATACAATGAAATGAAAAAAGGGGCCTATATTTGGTCGGAATGTTGATTCATTCCCCTTCCGGCAAATTCCGGGTACTCCATATGTCCTAGTTTCTAGCACAAGTCATGCAGAAAATCACGGAAATTTTTGGCATGACCTTTGCTAAAAAGTGGACATATGGAGCGCCTGAAATTTGCTGGAACGGAAATGAATCAACATTCCAGCAAAACATAGGCCACTCGGATATTCTTCGACAATTAACACAAGTTCATATAACAGATTTGATGCTATCTCAAGAGAACATGGCAACATTATATGACAGATTTCCAAGACTTAGCAAATTAACCAAGTGTTTAAAACAGCAACATTGTATAGGCTATTGCATTAGTTTTTATTTGCTACTGTTTTTTCCTAAATGATCTCTCTCTCTCTCTCTGCTACTGACCCTAATTAATTAGCTATTGCATTAGCTACTGCCCTAAACAAATTTGCTCTAGCTAAATTTTCTCATTTGCTAAAAAAATTGGCCCTAGCTATATTTGCTACTGCCCTAATTAGCTACCATTTTTTATAAATTTTTGCTACTGTTTCTATAGCTAATTTATATACCTACAAAAACTAATTAGCTGTTGTTTTTTATAAATTTTAGCTACTGCTTTTTATACCTACAAAAACCAATGTGCTACTGTTTTTTTATTTGCCCTAAACTAAATTGCACTAAACTAAATTGCACTAAACTAAATTTTCCCTAAGCTAAATTGCACTAAACTAAATGTGCCCTAAACTAAATTGCACTAAACTAAATTTGCTAAATTGCCCTAAACTAAATTGCTCTCTCTCTCTCTACTACATCTCCTAGCTAGGGTTTATACATCCAACACTTAGAGAGAGAGAGCAGAGAGCAGAGAGAGAGAGGAGGGCAGGGGAGAGGAGGACGAAGTGGAAGCAGAGGAGGACGGAGTTGGGGACGGATCGGGAGCAGTCGCGTCGAGACGCTCCCCAAAAACCTTATTGCCGTTCTCCCAGGTAGGATCTCGAACGACAGGGTTCCAGAGGCACCTGCTCTCCCGACCAGCCGTGCACGCGGTCGTCGGTGAAAGCACAAGTGCTCCCTGGGTGATTTTGGTAATTTATGTCAACATATCTCTTGTTGGACTAATACTTTTACCCAGTATGTTTCAGATAAGTTCAACAATGGAGTGGCATGGACTAGAGGATGTGGAACCCCTTCAAGATGCTAAGGACAAAAGGATTGGCTCAAGCTCAAAGCACAATAATCTACATTTTACTTTTAGTGATCCAAGATCACATTGAGTCCATAGGAAAGCCAATACTATCAAGGAGGGATGAGGTGTTGCTTAATGAGTTTCTTGCTCAAAGTGCTTAGTGATATGCTCCAAAACCTCAATCACTTTCTCACATCCACACATGTCCAAAACCAAAAGTCAAACTCGGCCCCACCGAATCTTTCTATCCGGCGCCCCCGAGTTCTCATGACATAGCCACTGCCAGAAACCCTAGTCTTTTCGGTCTCACCGAGATGGGATTGTAATCTCTCTGTTTCCCTTCGTAACGTTTCGGTCAAACCGAGATGAGCGATCGGTCCCACCGAGATTGCAATGCAAACTCTCTCTTTCCCTTTCGTAACGTTTTGGTCCAACCGAGATGAGCGAATCGGTCCCACCGAGTTTGCCTGAACAACTCTCTGTTTGTCTATTACCAAAATCGGTCTCACCATGTGTAATCGGTCTCACCGAGATAATGTTATGCCCTAACCCTAACCATATCGGTCCCACCGAGTTGACATGTCAGTCCCACCGAGAATCCTAACGTTCACATTTTGAACTAAATCGGTCCGACCGAGTTTCATGATTCGGTCCCACCGAGTTTGGTAATTTGTCTGTAATGGTTAGATTTTGTGTGGAGGCTATATATACCCCTCCACCCACTCTTCATTCGTGGAGAGAGCCATCAGAACAAGCCTACACTTCCAACATACATTTTCTGAGAGAGAACCACCTACACTTGTGTTGAGGTCAAGATAATCCACTCCTACCACATAAATCTTGATCTCTAGCCTTTCCCAAGTTGCTTTCCACTCAAATCTTCTTTCCACCAAATCCAAATCCAAATCCTGTGAGAGAGAGTTGAGTGTTGGCGAGACTATCATTTGAAGCACAAGAGCAAGGAGTTCATCATCAACACACCATTTGTTACTTTTTGGAGAGTGATGTCTCCTAGATTGGCTAGGTGTCACTTGGGAGCCTCCGTCAAGATTGTGGAGTTGAACGAAGGAGTTTGTAAGGGCAAGGAGATCGCCTACTTCGTGAAGATCTACCCTAGTGAGGCAAGTCCTTCGTGGGCGACGGCCATGGTGGGATAGACAAGGTTGCTTCTTCATGGACCCTTCGTGGGTGGAGCCCTCCGTGGACTCGCGCAACTGTTACCCTTCGTGGGTTGAAGTCTCCATCAACGTGGATGTACGATAGCACCACCTATCGGAACCACGGCTTAAAAATCTCAGTGCCTCCAAATTGCGTTTGCACACTCCAATCCCATCCCTTTACATTCTTGCAATTTGCATGCTTTACTTTCCGCTGCTCATATACTCTTTGCATGCTTGCTTGATGTGTATTGTGAATGTTAAACTTGTGCCTAAACTCCACTTAAACTTAAAGGAGTTAAAAACTGCAACTTTTATTGCTTAGTGTCTATTCACCCCCCTCTAGACACCTCTTCTCGTTCCTTTCAGTCGGGATGGGATCGCCGGAGGCAGCACAGAGTGAGGAACAATAGATGACGGCTAGACGAATCCCGGCAACGCAAGTCAGCCCACAGTCTAACGTCTCAGACAGTGGCCCACCTGTTAGCGACTCGTTAATTAATCCCTGATTAATTAATCCGTTCCTGAGCGGCAAAAATAAGCTTCGGCTCATTCTCGCAACCTGCGGCGCTCGTTGTGGCCAGGCGGGCGGCGGAGGAGGAGAAGCGCGCGTGTACCACTCCTCTTCCCAAGCTCCCAATGGTAATTGGTAGAGCAGCCCTTATAAAGGGGTCTCAACTCTCCTCAACAAGCAAGGTGGGACTAAACTTCCCACCACCTGCCATCTCATACATGGGCCTCAAGATTAACCAGGGATTAGTGTCTTATATGGGCCTAAGCCCATCCATAATCCATCATGATGGAGAAAATAGCACATCTTTGGCACCTGAAACGGACAAGGAGTTTCTTTGCCGGGCTCAAATGATCGCAGATGAACAGTAAAGTCAAGAAAAATGTTTTGTTTCAAAAAATTCAGAATTTTTTTGTGGCCAACATTAAGAAATGTGCCTCAATATCCATCCAATATGGTTTCCCCTCATGATATGCCAAACTTAGCTTTGGTGAAATCCATCTAATATGCCGTTTGTTGTGCTCAGCAGAAACCTCTGGAAATCCATTCCAGTCACAGAGGCAGCAAAACACATGGCCAGAACCAGGACCAGGAGTGAGATGAGGACATCGATCTCACATCCCAAAGCTCCTGTGGGTGGAGAGGGTATGTTCCCAGGATATCCATGCAGATCCATCACCCGGCGCTCTGTGCGGCTCTCCGCCACCGCCAAAAGACGGAGCCAACATAAGGCGACGACGATCATCGTCCGCCCGACGCCGCAGCGACTATACCTACCTGCCGGGCGTGTGCACGTCGGTTGATCTCCGGCCGGAATCCCAATCCAATCTTTCTATCCATCGGGTTGTTCTTGCCTTCTCAAACCGGATATTTTGACCAGGGCATCTCCTTTGCTTTTTCTTGAGGGCAGTCTGGTGTCTATGCTCTGAACAACATGCAATCGAGCTCGATCACTGACGAAGTACACTGGCGGCCGGTTTGCATCGCATCTCCGGAACCTTGCATGAATATGCTACTGCCAACTTTACATCATCATAATATGGTTGATGCTGCAAAGAAGAAGCTCTCCGTTGGCGGCGCTGGCAGGAATCGAATGCCATCCGTTTTGCAGTTACATAAATAGCCGTCCGTTCCCCAACCAACCATCCAAGCAGCGCACAACGACTACGGTTTGCTGCGTCTCTGCACTTGCTTAGGTGACTCACTAACTGCCGACCATGGACAACTCTTCAGATGCTCACAGGTACGTACGGTGCCCACTGCTTTGTTTTCTCTTGTACGTACGTCCATGCCACATTGCACGATCACACGTACTACAACTCTTCAGATACGCTGTTGTTTTCTTGTTGCTGACGATCCAGGAATTGTACGTGCAGCCGTCACAGGTGCGCCGCGTGCTACCGGCAGTTCAACCGGATGGAGCACCTGGTGGAGCACATGCGGTCGTCGCACCACTCCTACCACGAGCCCCGCTGCGGCGTCTGCGGCAAGCACCGCCGCTCCCTCGATGCGCTCCGCGACCACCTCGGCTTCGGCGCCTCCCTGCCCTCCAAGCCCGCCTGCGCCGCCGCCTTCCAAGCCCACGGCTGCCCGCTTTGCCTCGTCGTCTTCCCCACCGCCAGCGCCCTCCGCGCCCACTGCGCCGCATGCAAGCTCTCCCGCGCTTCGATTCCCTCTTCCATGCAGAGCCTCACTACGACTATGTCGAGGATGGGCGTTCGAGGCGGCGGGCGCGCGGTGGCGTTGGGGTGCAAGATGGTGGGCGGCGGCAGCGACGGCACGCTCGACGTATGCGCCCGCGTCTGCGTCGTCGACGAGCACGAGGCCATCCTCTACGAGAGCTTCGTGAAGCCCATCATCCCGGTCACGCACTACCGGTACGAGACCACCGGGATCCGCCCCGAGCACCTCCGCGGCGCGCCCACGGTGAAGCAGGCGATGAGGCGGGTGCAGGACATCCTCCTCAACGGCGAGCAATCTTATTACTCCTCCCGTGGCGCCGCCCGGCTCCTCGTCGGCCATGGGCTGGAGCACGACCTCGACGCGCTGGGCATGGACTACCCGGCGCACCTGAAGCGGGACACGGCGACGTACCCGCCGCTGATGAAGACCAGCGCCAGGCTCATGAGCAACTCGCTCCGGTATCTCACGCGGAGCTGCCTGGGGTATGACATACAGACCGGCGGACACCATCACCCCTACGACGACTGCGTGGCCGCCATGCGCCTGTACAAGAGGATGCGCGCCATGAGCCACCTGCACCTGAACGGCCGGCGTAAGGACGACGACGATGAGTCCACGGCCAAGGCCTTCCCGGCGTGGAGGCAGCGAGAGCTGGAGCGCATGTCGCCGGAGGAGCTCCTCGCGATGTCCAAACCCGACTACCAATGTTGGTGCCTCGACGACGACCGGCGATGCTGACGGCAGCCTGCTCCCAACGGAATTCGAATCGTGGCGCTTTTGCTTGGTGGTGATGATGAAAAGATAGGAGAAAATAAAATGCGCGTGCGTCGGATGGATAGCTGCCGTACCTTACGATCGATGTGGTGGTCGAATAAATCACAGTTTTTTTTTTTTTGCGATGGAACAGTTTTGTTTTGTTGAAGTAATTTGCCTGGATTTCAAATGTAGGTACGTAATTCGATTTAGTTTGGGAACAAAGATGGAGGCTGCACGCCGACGGCGCCGGTGAGGCGAGGGAATCAGAACGCAATGAAGAGGCAAAACTGCAAAAGAGTTGCCGACAACACTTCATAGAGATGCCCACTTCTTTTATGCCATGTTGCACAATAAGGTTAACAACGTGTGCAAGAGACCTCATGTGCAAAAACTTGCAGTTAGTGATGTGTGTTTTGCTCAGCTGCCTCCTCAAATAAACAATACCACCGTCATTATCAACAACTACAGTCACTAATCTCTCGAAACCCCAACCAGGTAAGCATCTCACCAAGTTTTTTCCTATATCATCCCCCTTTGTGCCCCTCCACCAATAAAAAAACCAATGATTTTCTTCTGTAGGCTCCAAGATTCATCAATAAAACTTGTTGTCACAGTCATATATCCATATCGTTACCGAGAAGACGAACAATATGTTGTTAGGAAAACTCGCTGACAAGAATCATTGAAGAAGTTCTTGAGCTTAGCCTTCTCTTGGAAGAACAGTCACACAGTGTCTCTGGTACAGGTTCTTCTAGATGGCGGTTTGAAACGTGGGCAGGCTTTGAACATCAAATTTCTAAAGCACGTCTTCTAAAAATAAGCAAACACTAACTCACCTTCTATGATCATCTCTGCAAAAGCTTCCCTAAGCGCGTCAAGATCATACCTCAAGTCCGGACGCCTTCCCCTTGAGTTGCTTGCAAAGTGCCCTGCTTTGGATATTTGTTGAACTTGTGAGGGTTGCGCTTGCACACATTGAAGTGTCTGATCAAGGATAACGTACCATGGTCCTTCGTGTCAGCCTTCATATCAAAATCGCAATATATTTGCATTATTTTCATCCGTAATCTTGATGAAATGGTTCCACATCTCTGATCGTGGTGCCATCTCCTTCCTTTCTTACATTTCTCAGTATCCTTCCGATTCTCAAAATCAACAACCTCTGATCATCCGCATCAGATTGTTGTGTGCCAGAACAGTGATACGCGAAGATGGTTGTGAACCACAAGCTTCCTCCTTTGAAAATGGTTGTGCACCAGAAAATTCAGCCTATACAATTGCGCCGCGAGTGACCCTGAGTGCCCCACTTGCTCCATCTCCATGTGATGATCATCGGGTTGAGTCATCTATAAGACACAAAAGATTAGAGCATTGACATCACTCATTTTGGTACAATGGTCAGCAGAGATTGCGAATTACAGAAAATATGGAATAACATACAACTCAATCACCAACTCATTTCAACTTCTTTTTTATTTGTCAACTATCATGTTCAAAATATCACACAGAATGACAGAACTAGCAAACTGAAAAGTTCACTGAAGTAGACTAACAGTTTCCTACTGTTCCGGTTAGATCCACTTGAGCGTTCAGTCTGCTTGTTTCTTAATTCGTGTTACATAGATATGACATGCTGATAATCGTGTTAAAGTTCTAACTTCACAATACAAAGGATGTTGCCCACTATGATTCTGGTATAGGTATACGTAGTGCCTATTTATGTATGTTTTGGCACCTGTGCCTATTTATCGTGATAAATTGTACTCCTTAGATACCCAACTCTGAACTTTCTGAACTAACTGAAGAAAAAACGACACCCAACTCTGAACTTTCTGAACTAACCGAACCGCAGGGGTTTATTTCTAACAATACTGTATGATAATCTTGACTGGTGTAGGCATTGGCAGCAGTTGGTTATTTGGCGTTTGGCAAGCTACTTTGGGCTTGCCAAAAACTGTAAAATCATCGGATAACAAAAACTGTAAAAGCTTAGTCTCATTTACCAAGCAGAGCAGGCTTTTCACTTTGGGCTCTGTTTCTTGAGCATATATGTCAGAACGCAATGCTGGGGCGAAACTACAAAAGAGTTGGCGAGGTAGGGGTGAAGGAGTGTGTGTGTGTGTGCGCGCGACGAACCCAGGAACCCCCCCTACGGGCTGCGGGGCATGGCTACAAGCGGGTTCACCGCCGGTGTGTGTGACCACCGGCGGCGTATACCCAGTGGGTGCTCACCGCCGGCGTGGTGCTGCCACAACCGGCGGCATATATATATATATATACTATATGCCTGGCGCGGTGGTGGACTGCCGCCGCGCCTGCCGGGCCCTGCCCTTGAATGGTCACCGGCAGCATATGCCCATGCGCGGGGGGCGCGGGGACTCCCGCGCATATTTGCCGGGCCCTGGGCTCAAGTCCACGCGCAGCAGCAGCACACAACCAACCACAACCCAAAGCTCGGCCCCGCCACCGTTGCCGGCGACGCTCACGCGAGCCCAGCTCTTTTCCCTCGCCAACAATACCCTCCGTAGAAGCTCGGAGTTACAGGTCTGCGCCACCAGACTCGGCGAGTGATCCGGCGAATGGGGCGCATTTAAAGGGAGCTGGTTCCGCCCGAAATGGCGAGGTGGGACTAATTAATCACGCTACCTCATTCGTGCCGCGATGAAGCGATGGGGGATTAGCAGCTAACTCCGAGGAATTAATCCCCAGCTCCTCGATCGAGTCCGCCAGACTCTGCGAGACTCCGCCTGATCGAACGGCGATTAACGCGACGGGAAGGGAGACGCCCGCCTCCGCCGCGGCGCGGCTTCGAGCTCCGAGGATCGATCGATGGTACGCCGCCCTTGCCGCCGGTGGATCTGCTGCTGATCGGGGGATTGGATTTGGGGTGTGGCGTTCGATCTGTTTGGTTGGATATATGTAGGCGAAGAGGTTATCAAGTAGGAGTGCTTGACGGACACGACCAAAGATATGCATACGTTTCTGGTCAGCGAAAACGTATTCTTCGGATACGGTTTGGTTAACCTTTCATTGTGATCAGGAGCCTGACAAATCTTGCTTGCTTGAGGGGTGTTCGTCTCTAGTAACATTACCTGTCCACAGCCTGCAAGTTGCATCAGTGGCAGTGGCGTTGTACGATTTTCCCCTGCAAGAAGGACCATCAGCCGGGTTCTTCTGTTGATCGAGGCGTTTCGCTATGAATCTGGTCACCATGGATGGCAACCAATATTTCTAAGATCTGTATATACTAAGCTCCCTAGATCTGACGTGTCGGCCTGTCGGGTGTGTGTCGCTCTAAACCCAGCCGATTTCTCCGGCTTCGAAAAGTTATCGCCTGTTTTTTTTTTACTTTTTCCCTCTGTTTTTACCGTTTTAAATAGTTTTTATTTTTTCCCTTTTATATTTTTATTTGTTTTTCTCTTAATTCTATTTTCGTTTTCTATTTTACTTTTCATATTTTAATTCATTAATATTTATTCATATTCATGAGTATTTTTAAAACCCACAAATATTTTTTCAAATTCATGAGATTCCTTTAAGTTCATGAATATTTTTAAAGTTATGAATATTTGTATAGTCTGTGATTTTTTTATTTGTGAACTTTTATTAAATTTCATGGACATTGTTTGAAATCCATGAATCTTTTTTCCATTCCTGAACTTTTTTCATGGCTTTTTATTTCACAACATAAACAAAAATCCATGAACATATTTTTACTTAATAAACAAGGAAAATTGTTAGAATGTTATTTTTGACAAATTCTCTTAAAATATAAGATTGGCAAAACAATATGCACACAAAGATGGCATATGGTAGTGTACGTTAAAGATAACTAGACAATGCCCCACGCGTTGCTGCGGGAACCTTGTTAAAATAATTGTATTAATAGGTAATACATAAACAACTAAACTAATGCAAAAAGAATGATATTCTCAGTTTACATTGTACTTAAAAAAATGCCATTTTCTTTTTACAAAAAATGCAAATCATAAACTATGTAGGTATGCTTCAATTATCCAACACATATACCACATATGACAATATCGAAATTGATTCAAAAAATATAACTTATGGACGACATGTATGGCTTGCTAATGTGGCAATGTTGCATCGCTAAATTAATGCAAATGTGTAAGATATAAATGACATGCATAGGTGTTGATGTGTCATGTTGCATGCTTAGAAAGATTAGATAGTGGATTATGTGTAAATAAATGTAACTTAATATTTGTGGTTGACATGCATAGAAAATTAGCATGTAAATAGATGATTTTTCCAGCAATAAAAAAGGAATAGAGAATTGGCTTTCAATCTTTCAAGTGGCATGCGCCGTTAAAAGCCCAACCTTTAATTAGACTTGATTCTAAGAGGCTAATGTAGAGAGAAGATGAAAATTAATGCAAACATAACTCACATATAGCATATGACTGAAAAAATTGGTGGTGTCTGTGCGGATGGTATATGCGTAATAATATGTACAAGTATAAGAAGGCTCCAAAACCCTTTTCGCCTACAAAAGTTAAGCTTGATCTGAGCTTTTGAAGAACGATAGATTATTCTGTTTACATATTAACTTTTAAAAAGGGCAGACTATGTTGTTTGCATCCAAGAAAATTGATGTAGTGCTCTCATATTCATCGCTAGAGCAAATAAATCATCGTGCTGGCGATCCAGGACCTGCGGCTACTACTTCTTCTTCCTCCTATTACTCCCCATTCTCTTCTTCTTCCTCTTCCACAGATTCCCTCGAGAGTCATCATCAGGGAGAAAGAAGGAAGAATCACCTTGGTCCATGTTCAGATACTTGGGGAAGACGCACGAGCATCACATTGTATTGAGCAAGTGGTTCCCTTCGACAGAAAACTAGGAGAGTGCCTCCACCACCGCATGTTTAAGGTCGATAACGACAACCCAACCATCGTCGTCTTCATCTTTCACCTTGGCCATCATGTAAAGAAGATCATTATCATGCATGCTCAAAATCAGGCCATAAAAAAGCCAGTTTCTTCAGTTCCAGCTCTTTACGATAGTGGATTTACTCAATTCCTATGGCGGTTCTGAAATCTTGTGTGGCGGGAGGCCAGATTTTATGAGGGCTCGGAATTTCTCCAATATCGTCATGTTAGTTGACAGATGGGGGTGTCCACCTCTCCTGCACGGGGAGCATCTTATTTTTTTATTTGAAGAGGTCAAAGGCCATGTATTCAAGTTAACCAACCCTTACAAGGTTGTCCTTACATATTTTTAAAATTACACATGCATCCTTGGAGATATCGACGTCGTCTTCCTCTTGCACTCTTCGTCGGCGCACTGAGCGAAGCTCAATGTCGTCCATGGACCTTTGAAACATCACTCAAACCTAAATAGGACAAAATGGACATCATAAAATGGGAATCTGCAAAACAGATGCCTTAATGGAACCTTTTAAGAATCTTCAAAATGCCAGCCTAAAGCACGCTCGAGGGTTGCGCGTTTGCTACACCCACGCCGCCGTATGCGCATGGGCGGGCCCAAAGTGTGCATGGGAGGGAGGGGCTAAGGCCTTGTCCACCGCACTGGTCGTTGAATAGGAGGTCCCCGCGCATGTCCTATGTGCTGACTAGGAGGTTGCTTGGCCGCGCGTTAGGGCATGTATAACTCTATATAGCTGTCTGCAACAAGAGTCACGGAAGAAAATACTCCCTCTTGTTCTTTTATATAAGGTGTATTCTTTTTTCAAAAGTCAAATTAGGACATGTTTGACCGAATTTTTAAGAAAAAATATCAATATATCCACGATACGAAATTTATATCATTTGATCCATCATGATTAGTAGTTTCACATTTTATCTGTTAGGAATTGCAGATGTTGTGTTTTATTCTATAATCTTGGTCAAACATTAAAATGGTTGACCTGCACGAAAATCAATACACCTTATATTCAAAACGGAGGGGAACGTAGAGAGGGGGGGGGGGGGGGGGGGGGGGGGCGCGGTCTAGTCTGTCTGCAGAAACATTGACGGTCCGTCTATTCCCATGTAAGTCGGCTTATTTTTCATTGTACCGAGTTTGTCGGTAGTCAAAGGCCGAATCGAGCGCATGTCGTGTGCTGGGATAGGCGTCCGCGGTTAGAGTATGTACGTATAGATGACGTGTACCGGTGTTATAGGCACCATGCTATGTCGATCGAGTGGGATCTTTCCCCATTTAATAGGAGTATATTGGTGAGGTGATCGGAGGGGAGGCCACCTCGTCTCTCCCTGCGCCGGTGACGTGGCCCTCACCACCTCTGTATGCCACCCCTCGTCGTCTTTTATAGACCGGTCGTCGCCGTAGTAGAGCTCATCCATCTCTCTATCCGCCAAGCCTCACCCGTCCAAGGCTCCAAGCTCTTCCTACCTACACTACGCAGCAAGCAATGGCGGCGCTAAAAAATGCGTACATCAATGGGGATGTGATCATCGACGTATTGGAGGACCTCGATACTACCGCTGCGGCCCTGAGCGCCACCACCGCCGGCATGCTGGCACATGGCGATGTCGAGGGAGGTGTCCACGTTGCGAGGGTGCTGGCACAAGGCAACGTCGAGCAAGGTGTCGGCGATACCGGCATGCTGGCGCCCATAGAGGACGAGGTCCATGGCACCGTGGCTAGCGGCGTGCTGGCACCGGGCGACGCCATCGCCGCTGGAGTCACCGGCGTAGTGGCGGCGCAGGGCAACGTCAAGGAAGAGGTCCGCGGCACTGGAGATGGGGCTCTCGCTCTGAAGGTGGCCGCTCTCGGGGCTCTCACTGACCTCACGGCCTCTGCCGCAGCGCTGTACAAGCGCCCGCACACGGTCGTTGATATCAACGGCGACGAGCTCGCGTACTTCCTCGGCACAGGAAGCGTCTTCGCCGCTGGCGTGGCGGAGATGCTGGCCGCGCTTTGGGTCTCTGGTGACCCACGCGCGCGCGGTGCCACCGGGAGGAAGATCCTCTACGCGTCCCTCGTCACGCTCCTGCTCGGCATCGTGCTCGACGGGTTCGCATACAAGCTCAAAAAGTGACGAAACCCTGCGCTCTTCACCTTTCTCTGCGTTATGAATAAATTGATCTCCTCAAATGCCGGGCTCAAGAAGCTCACTGGTATAATCAGATTGATATAATATTCTCTCTGTTTCAAAATGAAGGTCTTAAATTTAATACGACTTTATACTAAAGCTAATATAAAGTAAGACGTTTATTTTAAAACGGCGGAAGTATAAATTTACTTAGGTTGGCTGAGTCAATTTGCCAATCTTCATATACATGGTGCTATTATTTTTCCATTACTTATGAGTTGTGACACACTATGACACCACTGGATAATATAGCTATCCGTTCCAGCCGCTTAAAATTGCACTGTTCCTTTGCTAAGTGTCTGCTAAAAAAAGGCACGTTGACCACATGAACTGAACAAAATACCCGCCGTCATCTGCAACCTCTGCGAACTGCTGTGGGTGAACGCAATGAACGCGCACGCAACAGAGAGAAACAGAGTTTGCGACACAACCGAGCTGCGTGATCTTCAAAGCCACGATCCCAACATCGATCTCGCCTTATCCTATATTCTTATTGACTAAGATTCTCGCTGTCTTCACCGACGAAAGAACGAACTAGTACTACATTGGAATGAAAAATACAATACGACCAAAGTTGCCGGGTTCGTAACAGCATCCCAGTGCAGAGTACTGAAAGTAAGAACAGAGCTCGCTGCTGCTAACAGCGGGACTAAAATGTGTCGTGCTAAGCCTAATCGCTAGCACAAACTAGAACAAAAGTCTGACACAACGAAGCATGTAGCACCCAAGGCTACTCCCGCCCCGTTTTTTCCTTTAGAAAACTTGCAATATGTTCCTCTTCAATCACGGTGGTACAATAAACATAAGAAATAATAAAAATTTCATCCAGATCCATAGACCACCTAGCGACGATTACACGCACTGAAGTAAGCCGAAGGCACGCCGCCATCATCTCTCCTCCTCGCTGGAGCCGGTCAAAATTTGTTGTAGTAGATAATCGGGTAGTTGTCGTGCTAAGATCACATAGGACCAACGCACCAGAACATCAACTGCCGTCGATGAAGGGCAGCATAGATCGGAAGGATCCAACCTCAAAAACACATAAACGAAGACGAACGACAACAAGATCCGAGCAAATCCATCAAAGACGGATTCGGTGAAGACACACCTCCACAAGCCCATCAATGATGCTAGACGCACCATCAGAACGGGGGCTAGGTAAGGAGAACCTTATTCCATCTTCAGAAAGCGGCCACCGTCTTATCTTCTTAAGCATGACACAAATCTAATAAAATTAAAAAAACATCTAAAAATTCCCGCCCCGTTACCGGGGGAGACATCAGCACAAGCACCACAAAAATACAGTAGTGTAGCAAGATCATTTCCCAAAACTTAGCTTCAGCTCCACCAGAGATCAATACAAAGCACCAACCTATTCTTGGGACGGTGTGAACTGACTAGCATAAAAAAATGGATCGTCCCGTGCCACTTGCGGATCCTTGCGCTACCAAAACTGAGCCGCCTCCCATCCTTTCCTCTCCCTCGCCGTCACCGGAGGGCGTCGGGCGAACCCCGCGCGGCCATGACGAGGTTACTCGTACGTCCCTCACACGGGGTTCACTGGCGGTGTGGGGGTGGGCCTGGCCATGGCATGGGGCAGCATGACCATGGGATTTTGGGTGGTGGCATGGATGCAACGCAAGACGGCGGCGCAACGGCGCCGTAACCGCGGGCTTCTTGCGAGGGCATGAATGTGAGGCGCCGCCGCGATGGCGTGGTTGAGGTCGGACCATCACTCTCGAGAGACCCTAAATTAATGATGGTCACAAACTTGCCCACCGGCTTCAAGCCGCCTTAAGAATATGCTCCTTCGTGGGCTCCCCTTGGAAGCCCATAGACAAGGACCCACACCTAGGAGAGAGGGGGTACTGTCGGATCTGGGGTTCCGGCAAAACCCTTAAGGTTCGAACTTTGGGGTGCGCGCGAAGTTCTTTCCCTTCTACCGATCTACGCCCTAGCTCGCTAAGATCTCGCGGACGAACTCGACGAACTCGCAACACAGAAAGACATGAGATTTATACTGGTTCGGGCCACCGTTGTGGTGTAATACCCTACTCTAGTGTGGTGATGGTGGATTGCCTCTTGGGCTGATGATGAACAGTACAAGGGAAAGAACAGCCTCCTGAGGTTGAGGTGTTCTTGTGCTTGTCGAACTTGTGTGGGTGAGGACTCGATCCGTCCAGGCTTCGTTCTTTTCTACTGTGGTGGCTGGCTCTACTTATATAGGCCTTGATCCTCTCCCCAAATATTGAGCGGGAAGGGAGCCAACAACGGCGGGCAATTTGAAAGGGGACAACTAGTACAAGCTATCCTGACAAAAGTGGTCTTCGCCTGCAAAAGGCTCTGGTGGTGACGTCGTCTTGGGCTCCATGGTGACCTCCGTCTTGCCATCCTGCTGGTCTTCGGTCTCGTTGCACCAATATGGAAACCTTTGCTTGATGCCTCGGTACTCCGCGCCTGCGCCTGCCTCCTTAGCACCAAAGAGGAAGCAAGGACACTGCGCGCGCTGGTGCCCGCCTGGTGTCGATCGTCATGGCTCACGTCACCCGAGCCTCGCGAGGTTTGCCCCGCCTTGATATCTCCGCTCCTCGCGAGCCTGCCTGGCTAGGCCGCTCTGGAGGAGGTCTTGCGTCGGCCGCCCCGCGAGGCTTGGCCCCTCGCGAGGGTCTTGAACGCCTTGTCGATGAAGATGGGCCGTACGGCCTGCTAGCTTTAGCCACGCCGTGGGTCGCAGGCAGGCAAGTCTGGGGACCCCCGTTCCCAGAACGCCGACAGGTACCGTCTCGGGCTCCATAGATGCCTCCCGAATAGTAACCATGAACTTGTTGATGGGGGACTTGATCATGTCACTCTGTGTGCATACACAGAGCATCTCTACGGAGGGGAAGGGCACTAAGAAGACGAGCGACACGGTCTCAGTGACCTCCCATGAGAAGCCGTTGTCGCGGTATTCACCAATGTACTCAAACAGCTCCGTGCGGATGAGGTTGGCAGTAATCTCGACGGACGGGAGTGGAACCTGATCCGGTACAACCGAGACGACCGCGAGGAGTGGGTAAAGAGACCAATTCCACGTCGACATAATAGAAACCTTCACCCTCCAACCCATACCCCAAGTAACCCAGGGTCATAGGGCACCGAGGTGGGGCTGAGCACTCCGAGCATAAGTGACCCGCCACGCCACAGTTGAAGCACATCGTCTCCTTGGGTGACCTGGGGCTAACCTCCACCCGAGCTGGGGGAGCCATCGGAGCCGCCTACCCTGCGCCTCCACCATCGGAGACCCAGCCATCAACATGGGCGCCGCATGAGGAGTCACCGAACCATATCTGGACTTCTTCTTGTTGTTCTTCTTCTTCCGTGCCGGCTCCAAGGGACCTGGAACCTCCGATGAGCGCCTCGGCGGAGAGTACCGAGGTGATCGTGAGCCACCCCGAGGCCACTCATCCCTAGCCGACTCCAAGGCCACATGCTGGGGCGGCGCCGACCAAGAATCAAAGTTGTAGGCTATAAATAACGTTTAAACCGATATTTCTTCAGGGGTGTTCATCTCTAGAATCACTACCCGTGATAGTTTGGATGGCAGGATGCAGGCTGCAAGCAAAATTACCAGTGGTGTCTACATGTTTGCCTCACAAACCACACCACTTTACATCTAATATCAGATGCTATAAGCTCGCAAATTGATCAGTTCTTGTTCCAAGATATAAAGATCCACAATTTCTCGAGCTTAGTTTGCACAAGGGAGATGATCTTGCCCTCTTCACTTCAACAATTATCTGTTTTCAATTCCAGAGACTTGACAAGTCGTTTCGACCAGACATTTTACCGAACCTCGCCTGTCTTGTCCTTTTGCATTTGGAAGGTTGTCCCAACGTGGAGTCCCTCCTGTTGAACTCTATCAACGCAAAAGAATTCAACTGTTTGTTTCTATGTCAGTGTCATCTATTGGAGGATCACATGCTCTTTCGGGCAAAAAATTATTGGAACAAATGCACTTATGCAATCTCATGAAAGAAGCTATTGGAACTTGGAAGTGACCTGGA